>NW_018020666.1:0-27938 GCF_002006095.1 Pseudomyrmex gracilis | reverse complement strand
GTAGTCCGGGAACTTTCCGGACAAACTGTGTATTAATAATTATCTATAACATTACATTATTTTCGATATTTTTAACACGATGTAAAAATTCTCTCCTCGCTGTTTTTCACTCGAAGAGAAATATCGCGTTGATATATTAACATATTTTTGATCCTCGCGGTAATTGGTTTATCCGCGCAGGATGTTCGCCATATCCTTCAATTACAGATGCAATTTTTCCTTCCTTCCGTCCGACCCTCTTCGTTCTGATTGCTCGCACGCGATGGACGTTTCCTCTTTGGATTGTAACGCGCGTACGCCGATACGTACTAAAACTCATTGTGCTTTTTCAAGTCAATTTCCGGACGAATGTCGAAGCGTTTCCTCTTCGTCTCTGCGTTCGCGCAAGAAAATATATCGAAGCATAATCCATTGTCGACACATTTATCCTTAATGAGAACTCGTTAGTTACATCGCGTGTGCGCGCGCATTTCACATCGATGGAAGTTAGTACAATTATGGGATGTATTGCCGCGCCGCATAATATAGTGCATCGCTTAAACTAATTCCAAACTACAATAAAAGTATATACTTATATGTATGCATGTACGTACGCGCGTACGTGTGTATGTATGTATGTGTGTGTGTGTGTAGGACACACGTAGGACAGAACTCCGCCCGTAAACCATTAACGATAATGATACTGTTCTTGTGTCTTGCGCGGCACTAATGTTAACGATAACGAGCTGTTGTTGTACTTCGTATTCATTACCTCAACTTATTAAAAGCAAATAATGAGAGAATGGTGAGATCGTTCAACAGGTTTATAATGGAAGGATAAAGTGTCGGTGGACACAGTTGGCATATTATTTTCCGTAGTGAAGAGATTGATAAATATCCGAGATGAGAGATAACCGGACGCCGTTTATCGACTTTACTGACGACTTAAGCGGATACGACGGGAGACGTGCCGACAGCGATTCAATATAATCCCGCACTTGACTCCGTCACGCGAAGAGACAGAGAGAGAGAGAGAGAGAGAAAATGTTAATAAACATAGATGGGCGCGAGGTTAATAAATGCGTAATTCGCAATGTCGCGACCGAGATTAGAGCGTATATTATACGCGATAACAGCGCGCCGTCGAGAGTAACGCGGTCGCACAATCTCTCTCTCTCTCTCTCTCTGTTTAATACGTCTCTTTGTGCGTCGCACACACAAGTAATCTAAATTAATCCGCTTCATTTCCGCGGAAGCGACGACTTACTTACACATTCAATACAACAGATATCCCGAAAGATTTACAACGAAGAGAGCCGAAAGCGAAAATCCTTGTTAAACCTCATGCGCAACAACCGTTATCCCACAAGAGGATGCACCTCGGTGCATTTTGCGAAACCGCGCGCTCTCTCGCGTGAGAATAGTTGCGAATTCGCTTTTTACGGCGTTATACGGGTTTGCGGCGTAAAAGGGTTTGCGTTCATTACAGGCAACAAACGAGATAACGTACAGCGGCTCGAAAATTTCAAAATTGCATGAAACAGCAAACATGCGCCGGCATTGTGTGTGCCGACAACGCACGGAAAGATGTGACCGCGTGAGTGCTGTCGCGGCGGAATGAAAGAGGGAAGGGGGAAACAAAGGTTTTGCGTTTCTTTGTGCCGCGCGCGATATTATACATGCAGATATGAAGAAGAGGTGTGTTTGTGTGTTTGAAGACACCGGGGAAAACACAAGAGAGAGAAAGAGAGAAGTATAAGAGGGAGACGAGATCCAATTCACCGTGTTGTGTTGTGTCCGCGCGCGCACGCTTGTATTAAAGCGAGAATCAAATAGCTCGCGCGAGAGCACGGAGAATGAGAGAGACTAATAGAACGACACGGGGAACCCGTGGCGCTATGATATCTCCGCGGGGAGAACGTGGCGCGCAAAATGTGAGCTCGTTTTGCGGCAATTATGTTATGTTACCCTCTGTGTGATTGAGACGCGATTGCGGACCGCGCGCGAAATATATTGCTCGCGTTACCCCGGCTTCTCGCTCCACCTTCCTTCCTGTGTAATCACGGTGTATGTGTATATGTATGTATATTCCCGTCAAAATGAGGAAGATAACGCGAGGAATCGTCGAAGAGAAATATCGTGTTCATTCGGGATTTGTGTCTCCGCGTCCTTTTTTTTTTTTTACACTTTTTAAATATTTATATACGCGCGTATACGTTGCGAATTTATTGAAATACGTATAAATGTTTAACGCGTTCGTCTCTCGTAATTGTTGACATCATCAGCATTCTAGATTGAAACAGCCGCGGATGCACGTTCTCGCTCGTGTAGCTCGTGGGCTTTCGTGTTTACACGGAATTTACATTAATGCATATACGCGCGGCGTCGTATTGAATCGTACGAATGTAGCTCTATCGCATTGTACTTTATTACATCTTCGCGCGAGAGAAGCGTCCCCTTTTTACTTAACCGTGTTGATATTACTTACTACGAGGTAAAACCCACGATTTAAAATCCTCTAATTGTTTGGAAAGAAAATAAACTAAATTAAATAATTAATTCAAGTGTCACGTTTTCGCAGGAGAGTTAAATATCATTTGGGCGCGCCTTCCGGTCGGAATATCACCCTATCATTCCCGAGGTTGTGTGTACTCGGGAATATCTCGCTGAAATTAGACCGAGCGCCGAATTCGAATCGATGCGCGTCGCGTTCTCTATCTCTCTCTCTCTCTCTCTCTCTGTCTCTCGTCGGCGCATGCGACCGACGGACGCGTCTTACATACGTAATCTTCTCGTTATACTGAACTCTCTCCGCTCCAGGATGTAACCGGGCGGCGGATGCTCGATTTATCGTTTCGCGAACCGACGCGACCGAAGTAGGCTGAAGGAAGCAATGGCCCGAGACGAAATCTATCTAGCCGCTCCTAGGCGCGCCTCTCCGCTCGTGATGTGGATACACAGTCGCGCCGTAATGAACATGCTCGCGAGTAATTACCATGATTGCTCCGGCAGCGCCGGGGCTTCTCCCCCAATTTTCCCTTCTCTTCCTCCGAGCGTTCCCTCTCTCTCTCTCTCTCTCTCTCTTTGCCCTCTCACGCGCACCCCTCGCTCTTACAATTATCGCTCTAATTACAGCATTTTGTCCGCCGGCGCTACTTTCGCCGACTGACGCAGTTAACTGCAGTTAACTGAAATGCAACGACGGGAAACGTCGCGCGCGATGTCTCCCTCGCCGCGACGAGCGACGGCGCGGGACACATATTGCGCGACTCGCTCCGCAGCTTTTAATTTACCGGGCAACAAACAAACGCGCAACAACAAACCACTCGAAAATGTTGTGGCGCGCGCGCGCACTCGTTTCCCCGTCTTCTGAACGTCCTTCGTTGTTAGCCTTCGTTTGTTAGTACAATCGTTTGTTTTAAAGATACTGAATTAAAGAGCGAGCGACAAGGCTGCCCGCGGCGAACTCGCGTCCTCGTTCTTGCGACCTCTTTTTCTTTCAGCTTTTTTTGTCGCCGCGACATAACGATCGGCGGGAGGGCGCGGTCGAGGCGATTTTGACGCAATTTAGGCGGTCAGATTAGATAAGCGATATTGCGTAATTAGCAAACAAGTTGAATATTCTGTGAGGAAGTTGTACACGCAGAGCGCGAAACGCTGGAGTGCCTCGGCGTGATTATACCTTCCTAGGAGAGAAGATGCGGAGAAGCTGTGGAAATTATCTCGACGCGAATTCAGGCGGAATGTGCATTCTGTATAAAGCGACGTTGCATGATTGCGCGTATGTTTGTTACAAACGCACGTACATACGTACCTACATGTCCGATGGCACGTGCATATCGCTCCGACGATGTTTTAATTTTTAACACGTTTTGTACTAGATTTTCGATAACTCCGCTTAAGTCGCGTGGATCGTCCCATATTATCAGGATTAACAGTTTTACTTGCGACACATATGCCTTACAATATTTACAATACTGCAAAGGTCATAAAAAAATTGTTTCAAAAGTTCCCATTTGATGAAAAAAAATTTCAAATGATTTCAACGGAAAATTCAGAATGGGACGACCCATGCGAGATAAAACGTGTTAACTATACGTTTATGCAACGCATACACATAACACGTGTCTGTTTTTCGATCGCGAGTTTCTCGATGAAAAAGAAAACCATTTCTAAAATAACAGTTTTTTCCCATAATCGTGTCCCCTTACGGCTTCCTGCGCGAATATATATATATATATATATTTTTTTTTCTTTCGGTCTCCTCTCTTCCGGTTCTTTCTCGGTGAGTTTCGCTCTCGAGTTTAATCCCGAAGGGATAGAATAGCAACGGCGGCGTTACCTCCTCCGCGACTCTCGAGACCGTCTGGAGATACGCTCGGGTATATAACTTATGTAAGTGGAAAAATCGCATGGAAAATATCGTGACGCGAATCGCGTCTTCGACTTTCGCGGAAAAAGTCACGCGCGCATTTTTGTACCTCAGTTGCGATTTTCGATTGTTTTTCCCTGTGTGTTTTTGTCATCGTTCATGTAAACATATCGATTAACGAATTCGCAGCGAATTAAATATAACAATCGTATTTAAATATTTTAAAACGCCGATAAGAACGAGTATTAACACACGGATTGCAAAGTGGGTTAAATATATACTTGGTTTTTAACGGGGGAAACGGAACTAAAAACCACGTATTATTACGCATGGTGCGCGGTCCGAATCGATTCTTCCATTCAAGTGGCGAAAACGTTGCAGCGTGCGTGACAGAACATCGTAATGGCCGCACTCGTTCGAAAACACAAAAAGCCACTTCGGGCTTTCACCGGAAAAAGATGTTATCTCTATCGTTAAATCTTCTTTACTTTTATTTTCACGCCGATTGCGTTTTTCACAGGAATAATAACGGATATATTTTTTTGTTTTGCACTTAATACACTCGGGATTATACAGTTCATTTAATTTTTGAGCACATTGAAGAAGAAATACGATACGTACACGCTGACGATACGTGCAATTTCAACAACTAAGCTAAGCCGCAAAAGGAAATGCGGAGCCGCGTATACAAAAGTTTTATCCGCTGATATATACATGTATATCGAGACAAAAAAATAATAATAAAAACGTTGAAATTTTGCAACGAGAGTGATGGAAATTTTAGGCTCGCTATTTCAGTGGAAGCTTAAACGTTAAGCTCTCACTGAATTTAAAGAGCAGGTCGCGGCCGCTTGCGGATAAAACCTGTGCTTAAACTGATTAAGGCTTGACGGAAATGCCGAGCCTTAAGCGGATAGTATCGCGAAAAAAAAGTAGTAAGCCAACTTTGTTAAAAATGTACTGGCGAATGGAACGGTAACGAGAACGGCTTAGCAAGGGCGATTTGAGACTAACTAGATTTAAAGCGTAATGTAACGCATTAGTCTGAAGAAATCTGCACTTCTTTCTCCATGAGAGAATTTTAGACGAGTGTAATGTATGTCGCAACGAAGTGCTTTTTATGCTAACAATTTTGCGCAAAGTTTGTCGTTGCATTTTCGAATGATATTATTTATAAAATAAATAGTTCGTTTAAAAATAAGTATAGTTTACAAAAGAAATAGTTTATTTAAGTATTCATACATGTATAATATATCTACGCTTTTTGTGCATTTTAAAAATATTTGCCACAATAAAATAATATCAAAAAAAGCAATAGCAATATAACGAAACTCTTATCGTTGCGCGATATCAGATAATTGATTTGTGGCTCAATTTCTCACGATGCGCGCAAGCGAAATCGAGTCGCGATGATCCAAAAAACCCGAGTTCCGCGAACGTGAAAAAAAAAAAAAAAAAAAAAAAAATAGGAAATGCAATTTCAGATCTGCGCGTGAAATCCGAACTGATATCTTGAATCAGATCTGCGCAATAACATCGATACGCTTGCACGCGCGACCTCGCACGATACGCCGGCTTTTCTACATAAATATTGAGATAAAATTCCGAACTCCATTGTAACCGACGCGACGCGACGGCGGAATGCGCATTCGACGAGGTAAAGTGTTTTCATGGGCGCGTCGTTCGCGTGTCGCTCGGTCGCTGAAATCGCGATATTCATCGCGCGCGCAAGAGTGCATCGTCCGTGTGAGGATTAAATTCTGAACACGCGCTCGTTCAACGCCGGTGTATGATGATCGAGCGCGCAACAAGTTTTCGCTATGTCCGCGCTCGCTCGAGCGTTTTCATCGATTTTGGCCGCGATCCCATCGCGAAGGTGGCGCGCGGGGATCATCAGTTCTCTCGGAGTTGATCCAGTGATCGAAATCGAGTATATTTCGGTGGGTAGCTTTATCTGGGTATGTACGATCGGCGCGCGTCAGTTTTGGAAAACGCTTGTACGTAAAGCTTCTCGATACGTCTTTTAAAGTCACATTTTATTTGGAAAGATTCGTCGAACCATTTTCCCTCCGTCGAATTCATCGGATAGCTTTCTCCTTCTCACGAGAAATCCGCCGATCGGTCGCGCGCGTATTCATGTACGTATCGGGGCGATACCCCGTGTCGCCCGTCTGGGTTTTAGGTTCGGGTTAGGTTATAAATCCCGGCTTAAACGATGGTTACCGCCATTTATAAAGCGGTAGCTCGGTCGCCTCCAAGTGCCTGCGCCGTCGATTAATGGAATTCCTCGGCGACGTGCCGGGCGTTCGTGCGAATAAATTCACGAGAAGGGTGTACGGCGAACTCCGGGGAAAAGCACCCGCACGCAACCCACCGTTGCTTCCCTCGCTATTCTATCACATAACCCCCTACACACATACATACACACGCACCCTCGATCGTTAATGGGACTTCGTGCGGAAATTGATTTGGCGGGCGAAGACGGGATTCGGTCGCTCGCCGCGAGTCCCACGCGGCGGATCGCTCTCGGGCTTCGGAAACGCAAAGATCTTGCGGTGAAAGAGAGAGAGAGAGAGAGAGAGAGACAGAGAGAAACAGAGAGAACCCTCAGAGTTTAAAATTGCGCGGGCGGAAGCGGCGAAGCCAATTTAATACCCCGACGAACGAAACCCTCCCATCGCGTCGCGCCCGCTTGGCAAAACGTGCCGACGTCGTTACCTTGCGCAAGCGAGCGCATGCCACATCGGAATCCTGCAAATAAGATTGTCGAATTTGCCGAATTGATTGCGCTGCGACGCGCGCGGCTCGCGCGCGCAAATTGATTTTTACGACCTCGCCCGCCCCTTATAAATGTCCCGGGGCGCGATTCGCCGGAGGATCCGCAGACACCGGGGTAATTTGGATGAAAGAATACGTCGTCGGGACGAAATTGCGCGATTTACGATCTCGGAGTGCGGCCGATCGGAGCTTCCCGATGAAATGTGGATGGGGTAGGAGAGGGGCGTCTCCGTGCATTCTCCGTGAAAAATGTTCGATTATTACTTGCACGACCCCCGACGCCAGCTTGTTCAGTCGAAATGATTGAGGACAATTGCGGTGATTATATCTTAATAAAAGCAAATCTGCGTGGGAACACACACGATTGCTTAATTGAGATCAATTAGTTTCCTGTTTCGGTTCGATCTGACGAGTTGGCAGAAATACAGAATGGAGCTTTTCTTTATGCATGTATGTATGTATACGTTTGATTTTCTAAAAATGTTATCTTACTGAAGTGTTTACTTTTTTTAGTTGCAAATTTTTTTTTTTTTTTTTTTTTAATTGCACAAAAAACGCATTCTCGAGACGCGATGTAATCATGGCACATAACGACTCCTTGTGTCCTTCTTTTATTGGCCGTAATATGTTTGACACAGTCCGTGTGCATAAGTAATACCTCCTCCCCTCATATATCTCATGCCACTCGTAAGTGCCAACATGCACGTGTTGTTTAAGTGTTCGGTAAAGTGCCTCTAAAGTGCGCAGGCCGCGTGGGTATATAATCGCGCGAGAAAAGAGGCAGAGCGCGCATAAACGCCAAATTTCTTGTTCATTTTCTACGCCTTTCTCTGCGCACGTACAGATGGCAAAAGCGGGAGTTCCTTCGGTTATTAAGGCCACGCTCGCCACGTCGATAAAGACAATTAACTAAACAAGTTAATGAAATGCCCTCTAATGATTGTCTCTGTTTTTTTTTCTGAGAGTCACGGTTAACAGACTCGAGAGCGAAAAAACACGCTTTACGTGACTCGAGCGACTACTTTCCGCGTAGTGTGTGCGTGTGTGTGTGTGTGTGTATGTGTGTGTGTTAACCGTGTTTTCGCCGTCAACAACATTACTTTCTTCATTTGTAGAAGGAGCGACTTCGCGAAGTGCATCGCGTTGTCTGTAACTGCAACATTTTCGCAAAGTAATTTTATATATATTTCACAAACCCCACGTTGTATACATTTCATCAATATATTACTTTCTCTCTCGAGAAGTAATGTACATATTAATGCAATTTTGAAATTTTGTTGCGTCTTTGCAGAATATATTAGGAATTTGTTTTTATTGGAGTATTTTTTTTTTTTATTTTTTTTTTATTTGCGCAGACAACACATATACCGCATCATCAGTTCTTTGTGCGACTTTGCTCTCGGACTGATTGCTGCTACTTGCAGGACGGAAAGAGACACACTGATTTGATGGAGGTGCGCCAACTCTATTTCGATTCTCATGCAAAGTTTATGCGTTAACTAAAATGTAAATGAACCTTCTGAGGCTTCGTGGCGCAGTCAAGGGATATCCGCGAACTTCTGCGAGTTTCTATGCATGATAGATATGCAAGGAGCTCAAAGCGGTAATCAATTTAATTGAAAGAGGGAGAGAAAGCGCGCAAAAAGTATATTTTAAAAGTATAAATCGTTTGTATAAAATAAACCGATTTTTTTCTTATTGTTATTATATATACACACGAGTCTTTGTCAGATTGTGAGCGCGCCGTCTTATCTACGGCGCGTGGAAGTAATTTGACGAGATAACCGATTCAATTTGCATGCAATCTTAATTCCATGTCACGTTCGCAAACATACGCGGCGAGACTTCCGCCTTAAGAAAATCTTATCTGTAAGATCTCCCGCGATGAAAATTCCACGTACGCGCGCGCGCGCTTTCTCTCTCTCTCTCTCTTTCTCAATACAATAGCCGGTAATCGGGAACAGACATCGCTTACGCGTTTATGCAAATAATACGTCGAAATTGTCCTCGTATGTACGTTTTAGGCGGCGCGTGAAACGTCGCATGAATATCCATAAGAGCGCGCGCGCGTTATACGGTCCGGTGTAACGTTACGTCTTCCCGTAACAGTCCGCACCTTGCGCGCACCGACACGTAAGAGCATTACCGTTTGCCACCGGTCGCAGACAAAACAAAGAGAGCACACCGAAAACAGCCTCGCGCTTATACGCCGGCTGCTAAACCGTTTCTATAAATACGTCGACTTTTTGCGAGACGCGGTTTAAAAATACACGGACGCGCTTCCTCCATCGTCCCTTCCGTCCTCCTTTCCCTCCTCCTCATCTCCCGCGCATTTATGGGAAACCGCGAATAGCCCACGTAAGTTCCCTGAAGTTCCTCTTCTATGAATATCTCCTCGGGTGAGACGGGAACGCGAGATGGCTGGCGGCGCGCGAACCGAGTGCTCGTCGACGACGGTACGCCGGAGGGCACTGCACTCCGTCATCGGGCGACAGACCACCAGAGGGGGAAACAGCACGTCCCCCGCGGTGGTACGTCCACGTTTACACAGAGAACTCGTGCGCGCGCGCGTTTCTCATTACGGCGACAGATAATGTCATACTCATCGCGTCCAAGTCAAACGCGGAGCGGGCAACAATCCGGCTTTTGACGTCATCGCTGCCCGCACGAACTCTCGCTCTCTCTCTCTCTCTCTCTTCTCCCCTTTTGAGATCCACTTTCCCGCACCACCATTTCGTGTATCTCCCAATATGCGCAGCGCACTTTGAACTTCCAAGTGGTGGTCAAACTTTTTGCCCTGCGGCCGTTTTCGCGCGATATGACGAGGGGACGAACGCGCGTGGAGGGTAGATTTGGGTCAGAGATATACTCGCGCGACATGACGGTATGCAGATCTCTCCCCGGCACGTTGATGATTCATCGTTAATGGAATTTATATGCATTCGCCTTTTCCTGCGCTCTCTCGGTGCAAGAGGAAACTCACGATAGTTCATATTTGTGTGAGTGAGAGAGAGAGAAATATATAAATAAACTTATTAGTTAAAGAAATCAACGTAAACTTTCACGCTAAGTTCTTTGACAAGTTTAGAGTTTACTTCTTATTAAGTGCCTGGAGCGGATCATCAACTTGTTCATCCAATTTTCAACATTCAGTCGACATTTGTAATTAGACTTTTAATTAGAAGAGCGAAGCTTGTGAAATTCAATGCGATGAATAAAGCTTCGTTATTTATATTCGCGTGTTTAAAAATATTTTTTCCGAATAACTGCGTTTTTTTTTTTTTTGTTTTTTGCCCGTTGTGACCTAAAAGCTCTCATGTGTCTCGACGACACAGTTTTGTTAAGGAAATATTAATCCCACGTGGTTGAAAAAAGGAGAATATCCATCATTGACGTATGACTCGGTAAAACGTCGCGGCGTCGTGAGCCACATTTATGGCGCGCGCGCGTGAAAAAAAACCTCTCGAAAAAAGGAAAAGTGTATTTAAAAAAAAATCAATTTTAAAAATTGTTTGCTTTTTCTCTCTCTCTCTCTCTCTCTCTCTCTCTCTTTTTCTCTTTCTCTCTTGGTCGATCCATCATTTGCAGCGACGTTGGAAATATTCATGTATTCGATATCACGTAGACGCGGAAAAGTGTCGCGCGTCGCAATTACGCGTTCACAAGCGCTCTTTTAAAAAAAAGAGCGCCGCATTATATTCTCGTGCGCGCGATATCGACCACTGGCTGCGCTCCTTAAACCGTGCATTATGGCGCGATTACGTCGAGCTATAACTTCGCGAGTGGGTGCAAAATAGTTGGAACGGAACGTCTCTCGTTCGTACAATCCAACCTTCCTCCGGGAGCCGCAGGCACTATCCCCATCTCCGGACGAGTCAAAAGCGAACGTACGTAACAGGGAGACTTCATAACGAGAAAGACCGCATATCTTTGCTCGTGTACGTGTATCCATTCTTGAGTTCCGCCGCAGAACGCGGTTGAGAGCGCAAGGACTTCTTTAAAAAGCACCCATATTAATCAGCTCTCTCTTATTCCGTCTCGCCCCGTTCGTTCGCTCAACCAATGGACTTGTTACAAAGGAAAATACCGCGCGCAGCCACCTCACTCAGAGCCCTTCCGGAGGATTTAACGTCGACTAATTCTGCCATATTTTATTCAACAGAGTCCGGTTAATGCCACTCGTGACGCTCAAGTCTAAATACCGTTCTATACTTGCACGGCGCATCTTGTGTATCATTAATGATACAGCTCCATTTCTCACAAACAGAATACACGCGTATTCTCCGTTCTCATCTTGTACGTTCTCTCTCTCTCTCTCTCTCTCTCTCAGCGCGTTGTTGTTTTATTGTCGTCTTCTTAGAGCGTATTTTTCACAAACATTATTTCAGTGTTTCTTCCCGGCGTTGCGGATATTAAATTTTCCGAAGTAAGTTATTGTTTCAATTTAATCGATAAATTTTCAGAATTTATATATAACGCCGCTATGTACTTAACTTGGAAATGCCTGAAGAGAGAGAGCCTCGTAAAGACTTTTATATCTAAAAATCCTACTTTTGCGACGCACTCAGGCGAGGTAAGCGTCCAAAGTGGATGCGCTAGAGCAGTCTCGGGATTATATAATGTTGACAACGTAAACACGCGCGCGCCATCGTCGAATTTCTCACGGATTCGCAACGCGAGGGGCGACCTTAAGTTGTGTACTTTTGGGAGCGTGAAATCATTTATCACAGACGACGGAGATTAAGCTCCTGTCGTTTATTGGCGCGTTAGACTGCAAAATTATCCCGCGCCCCGTGCGCGACAACACTCCGTTAGCTTACACTATCCGCGAACTTCTCTAATTCAAGTATTGAGAGAGAGTGAGAAAAAAAAGAGAAGGGGGGAACGCATCGCTTCGCGCGTCAAAGAATTTTATATAATCGGATATAATTTCTCGTTCTTTCGTCTGCCGCCAAAGAGGGAGAGAAGTCTCTTTTAAAGCAACTCTCGACGCTCTCAGGCGAAAGTGTTCGCGCGCGACGCGAGCGCACGGAGTTAGAAAACGACATTGAAAAGTTCGCCGAGTACTCGGGACGCATAACGAGTGATGGCAAGAGAGAGAGAGAGAGAGAGAGACTCGCCGGGCAAAACCCGGCAAAAAGGACATACCTTGTGAGGCATAAGCGGATTTAAAATCCGCATACATTTACCTTGGTTCGCGCGTTTCCGCGAGAGTTTTTAAACAAAACGCGCTGTCTCTTTTCCGCAGCGCCGCGGGACGAGGAGGACGCGCGTCTCGTTTATTTCACCGCCGAGTATACTTTGACATCTACATTGCGCCGCGCGAAATCCTCGAAAGAGCTAGCGACCACAAAGACTTCCACGTCGCTCGCGGATTTTTGACGAGGTGTAGCGAAGCGACACGAGCATGCGAAAAAATAATGGCGGATAAAGTAGTTCGAGGGGTGGCTTTTCGACGTGTTATCGTTGGCGCGATATTTCATAAGACCGCGGTGTAAAGGCACACACTCTTCGCACATCGTGAAAAAAATAATTCAAAAAGAATGTGTCGACGCCAAAGCGTCCATAGGACTGGAACCCGGCGCGTCATTACTGCGAATATATGTAATACGCGTGAGAATGTGTTGTTGCCGGGCGATATGAGTTTTAATTTGCGGCGGACGGAGAGAGACAGAGAGAGAGAGAAATGGAAGAGACTTCCCTCGGAACGATGAAAGCGGTTTATTTTTCTCGACTCTTCCGACAGGAATTCCGTTCCTCTCTCACCTTGTCGCTCAAGCGTGTCATTTCGCTCGAATCTTCAAAGATGGTGGTCTATATATTTGCAGAAAGAATCACATAACCGCGATATTATTGTAACAAAAACAAAATCGCGAAGCGTTATAACGGAAATTCAATTACTTCTGCGCTTAAGTTTTAGCGGCAGGAAATCCAAAGACAAAAAAAATCTAGGTGTCGTCTTTGGTCGCGGAAAATTTCATCGTGTAACAATGCGGCGCTTTAAAGATACCTCGCGGCGTATTTTTGTCTTCGCGTTAGTCGCGCGCCACTTAACTAGAGGAGAGGGGGGAAGAGGAAGACTGGAAGCGCGCGCGCTCGTAAAAGTCTTTAAACGCCGAGAAAAGCCGAGACGAAAACGCGAAGCAACCGAAGCCGACACAAGCTGGAGTGGCCGAATAAGAGACTCATTATCGGTTTTAACATGGACCCTCTCCCCCCCTCTCCTTCGTCGAACGAAAGCCTTCTGTTATAAATGCCGCGATCGTGGGAGTTTAACGCGAGTCACGTGAGATTGACGTGGGCGCCCGTAATGGATGGATGACAGACGAGACAAAAGAGAACGGGGCTTGGAGATGCGAAAGAGGATTTAGTGCACCGTTCTCCGTTTTATAAGTATCTCTCTCCTCTTCCCCTCTCTCCATCTCACCCGGTACCTGCATAAATGATAGTTACTACATAGACGCGCAAGTTTGTGCAAATCGACAATTCTTCCCCGCCCATTTTCTTTCTTTTTATCGCGATGTCATTCTCGTCCCGATCGACTATATCGCGTCTCTCTTTCTCTCGCCGTAATAATCCGTAATACCGCAGGTTCTGACATGGACGCAATGCTATATATCAGACTCGTGCTCCCTTTGTTTGAACAATTCAGACGGATCAAGTCTTTGTGCCCGTGTGCACACGTGTCAGCCTTGCGATTACTCCGCACATATATTCCTGCGAATTTGCGAAGTTCACTATGTATGCAAAGGTTCTTAAGCGATTATTGGTCACTAAGATTCCCGATCGATCGACATATACATCGCAATGATCCGCGCATTTTGTTACAGAGAGACATAATTGAAAAACACAAAAAAGTCTCTATATTACAGCATTCGATCGACCGAGTTTTTAGCGTGTCATTAACAACGTTGACTAAAGTAAAGTCACGTGACAAGGAAAAGTGGAAAAACAACACGTGACTAAAGTCACGTGATTTTACTTTAGTCACGTTGTTAATGACACGTGATTAAAATACAGTCATGTGACTTTAGTCACGTGTTGTTTTTCCATTTCTCTTTTTGACTTTGATTTTCATGCGTTATTTCTGACATCTCTCTAATATGTATTATATGGTTTGTAAGACGTATATACTAGCTGTCATCGCGGTGACGGGATGTGTACATGTGTTCATACATGTTGATACAACACGTTAAAATAACAACAATAATAGCGTGCGCGTAGCGCGCGTTTGTGTTGTGCTAGAACGTGTAAAAAACAATTTACGTTTTTCTTGAAATTTCGCGTTTATTCGGCATCACAACGCAAAGAGAGACAAAGGGTGTTTCTTTTCTCATAAAGCCACTTCCACCTCGTTGAAAGTTTCGAGCACGGCAAAGGCGTTTCTGCTCAACTATTGACAGTTCATTGGAATTAAATTAGCGAAGACTCTTTGAGAAAGAGCAACATGGATAGAGATAGATAGAGAAAGACAGAAAGAGAGAGAGAGAGAGAGAGAGCCGAAGAAGAAGAGAATAGCTAACGATTTTTATTACGTATAAAATTCACTGAAAAATCTGGAGATAACGTAATAAGTAATTTCGAAGAGTATATGTAACTTCGTATCTCTCTCCGTCACTAAAAACTTTTATAAAAAAAACTTTCAGCAGAAAGATATATATATATATATGTTATCTTTATAAAACTTTTATGTATTTTCTTGTTAACCGTCTTCCAGAGATAATCAAAATACTTTATAAATTTGCGAGAGAGGCAAAAGTTGCGCGTACAACACATTGGGCAATCTCTGTGTTTCGAACATCGCGATGGCGTTTGGTGCTGATACGACGGCTTCACGTGATCAAATACGATAATGAAGTGGCGCGTTTATACGTTTCCCAGTTGTTTGCTCTACATCTTCTGGGCGCATAAGCAGTGGACGTGCTCGGATGAGAAACGTAGATCAAACACAATGCCGTGTACGCGCGCGTGTGCATCGTTCGCTGCTTGTATCGCCGCTTGCGTTTCAGAGATCCGCAATTGCAGTCGTTGGGTCAGTATCAAGCCGCAATCACGAACGCGGGAACGTCCTCCTTCGGTTAACTCTTGTTTAATTCGTGATCAAAGAGAAATGGCCACCAAATATGTATGTATTTCGAACAGCGTCTTTGCCATTTGCCCGAACTCATTATGTACACGATGAATAAGTAAAATTTTTTATCGTAGTAAGAGAGAGAGAGAGAGAGGACACATGTATATGTTTTCTCAGCGCGACAAAAAAATTGTATCATTTTCGCGAAACATCTCTCGGATCTGTAACGAGGTATTCGACAGATTTGTGTGTTTTTTTTATTTGTATGCATTTTTTTAACTCGCTTTGTAACGTTTCAATGTAGGTACACTGTTTCGTATTCCTTTGCTACATATATTTACGATTCACATTCAATTTCGCGAATATTTGTGTTGTATATTTTTTTTTTTTTTTTTTTTTTTTTTTTAGGTACGCGTATTTTAGAGAAAACGATTTTTTTGCGGAGAACACGCGCAAATATTTTACAAAAATATATTACACGTTGGAATAATGATTGTAGTTCTCTTACGGCAAGATTAAGCGGCGTATTAATTTAGTTGTCAGGCATTTCTCCTCTCTCGAGATTAGAGGAAATGAAATCTTTGTGTCTCGCGCGAGCGCGCGGGACGGTCTCTGACGTATATGCAGAGAGCGAAAACTAGATGCCGCATGTATACGGTATTATGCTTTTAAAGGGTTAACGTCGTCGCCGGTGTTAACTTTCGCCGTGTTGTTGCAAACAACCGTGCCGCACCTGCTGTTTCGTTTTAGTAACGAGCCTCCCGTCCTCGTTACTCGAAGACGCACGATCGTAAAATTTCTGTTTTCGTCGAACGATTCTTCGACGTATTATTTTATTCGCGCGCCCCGCCCAACGGCAATGTGAAATAAAATTGTATAATCGCGCGACGGCAGAAACTTTAGGAGCAAAAAATCAAGAGGGAATGTTGCGTAATAAAATTCGAGATTCAGTTAGACGTAAATTTTGCGTCGCAAAATCTGTCGCGTGTTTTACTCGCTCGACACACACGCGCGCGCGCGCACACCAATTACGAAACAGTATAGTCCGATTAAATGAGTCTCGCAAACGCCGAGGCGAGAGAGTCGGGGCAAGCGGCTTTTCGCTCCCTTACGTTTATTACTTTGTTAGATGTTGTTAAAACTGGTATTAAGGCTTCCGGCAGCCTCTTTTGCGCGCTTAGAGCTCCCTCGTTCTCGTTGAAGAAACGAGCAGGCACTAATTATTTCTCGTCTCGCTCCTTTGGCTTTATCGGGTATTTCCGCGCGCCGACCTCTCTCCGCAGAAGCGTAGTTAACGAACTCCCTGCCATCAGATATCGCGTCTTCTATTAACGGCATATCGTTATACGCCGGCAGGCCGTGTACAACCCTTCATTGACGAGAAGACATCGTGTGAGATAGATAGAGAAAGAGAGAAAGAGAGAAGATCGAGAAGAAAAAGGATAGCAGTCACGTACTTTCTTCGTATTTCGACTCGGATGACGCAAAAACTTAATGTGCCCGCGAACTTCCCGCTCGTCAGTCTCTTCTCTTCTTCCTCCTCCTCGATGCGCGCACTTTTTCCAGGGAATCTTCGTTCCCGTTATTCCGATCGGTTCCGCTCATCGCCGCGTGTGATGTACACGCGAATAATGATCGCACGTGTGTGTGCGTACAAAGCAACGTGAGTGTGTGCGCGCGCGCGCGCGCGTCCACGACCTCATCAATTTCGAGTCACAATGAGCTTCAAGTAATTTGCGGACGATCGCTTTGAAAAGTGCACCCCCATCGATTTTCCTTCCTCTCTCCGCAGGAATTCGCGCGCTAACCCATTGTACATTCTCCTCGTTCCTCCTTTCTGGACAGCGGCGGCTGCATTCATTGCATAATATTTCCAATATTGATAGATGTGCGCGCACATCAAGAACGCGAGCTTATCCTAAGGAAGTGCCGTGTAACCCGCTCCCCCGGTGTGTACATAGATCGACGCTTCTCTCCTGCATGGAAAATTATGTGCAATCTGAATCGACGTCGTAGCGTCGCGTCTTAAAATAAATAAAATAGTCCGCATTTTCTGTGGTGAAAAAAAGAGATGAAAATAAACCAGATTTCTTCCACGTGCGCAAACATCATCTTCCGTTGGATAAAAAAAGAATAGTAGAAACGATGTATTCTCTCTCTCGAGCTTTTTTTTATTCGAGGTCATGTTTTTTAATCATTGTTTTTCCATATTAATGTATAAATAGCAACCGTCCAGGTTGTAATTTGCACGCTGAGCGCGTTCAAAGAAAAAAAAATGTATGTGTGTATGTATCGGAATAAAAAACCTGATAACAAGAAACTCCCGGAAGGGCTGTTCGGACACGCGCGTTCACGCGACTAACCCCTATGTATATATACATATATATATATATATATATAAAAGCGAATGCTATTTCAGAATATTAAAGTTCGTGCACGACCAAAACGCATACTTAACTGTATACACGGCAAATAATATATGCGGGCGTATCATTAATTAAAACAGCTAGATAAACATTCGTATTACGCACTAATTAGACTCTCGTGCTCTCTCTCTCTCTCTCTCTCTCTCTCTCTCTTTCTCTTTCTTTTTCTCTCTATCTATCTTCTCTTACGGGCACGTTATTTGTGCAGTTTCTGTGCGCGTCGCGCGTGCGGCCTCCTCGCGTGTAACTCGCTATCGCGCCTGTGTGCCGCGCACGGTCCAATTTTGCAAAAATCGGATATCTGCTTTTTACATCGCTATAAATTCCACCGTGGATATCCAACGCCGCCGGAATTTATTGCAACTGCTTTTAGCGCGCAAACGTTACAACAAAACACGCGACTGCGAACAGACAATGGCACGCAACATTGCGTTCGGAATGCACGCGTTCGCGTGTAGATACAACGGATTCTTTTTTTCTCTCTCTTTCAGCAAAATCGCCACCATCGCGGTCAGTGTATATATGTACAAAAACTAAAAAAACTCGCAAACCCTCGAAACGTCAGGTGTACATGCGCACTTATAGTAGGTATTGGGGCGCGGAAGTGTGTTATTGATGTTTCGTTAGAATCTCGCGAAAGTTGCGCAATCCAATTAGCATCTCGCTGCGCTATCTAAACGATTTATTCGAGGCCAAGTCGGGCGAACAGAATAGGATAATTCTCGAGCCAGTTGCATGTATATTAGCGCACTTTAGAAAGAGGGAGAGAGAGTTCAAAGCGGCTCGAGTTACATTCAAAGCGCCCAGCCATACTCCCGACACGTTATTATAATGAATTCAGTTCCAGTTTCAAGTTTACAAAGAGCGTCTCGAACTGTATTCATCCTCGGGATATGCGCTCTCTTAAAATGTATCGTTAAACTTGTTATCGTTCAAACCTCGCAGAGAAATTCTAGTAATCTCGTCGAAAAAGGACGTTTTCAATGTAACGTGAAAAGTAGAGAATTACAGGACCGTAAGAAATTGGACACTTAACGAGGCTTCGTTATCGAAAATTAATCTGAAATAAATGTAAATCTAAAACGCGTATCAAAAACAGCTTCGGAGGAATAAAAAGACAAACTTGTCGTTATCGTATTATTCGCGTGTGAACTTCGCGCGAGAAGCGTTCATTATATGTTGGCGAAATTTCAATTTCCGAAAGCGCTCTCTCTCTGCGGCGACGAACGAGAAGGAAGGGGAGGAAGGAAGAGAAGAGATTTTCCTCGCGCGCGAGTTAAGAGCAGGTCAGAACGGACCGGACGTTCAAAATGTCCGGCCGGGAACGTCGCATTAGAAACGTTTGAATGCGATGTATGCGGAGCGCAATCTGCGCGTGTTGCAGGAGAAACGTCTACTCTCGCACAGATCACTCTCTCTATATTGCTGATCCATTTGTAGCATTCGGCTGTTCTCTAACGTTGGCGCGTCCGCGCTTCGGACACGTCTATGTGGAAACCGGCTTAAGGCTATGAGTAAATTGCAGCCGATTTGATCCACTCGAATTATCTGCGATCTGGCGAGCAGGGTCGCCAAGCCCGGCAGAAGATCCACGGATAGCACGTTGTTACCTTGCGAATCGGATTTCATCGTAAAACCCGCGCCTGTGTGTCGCGTATAATATAATACATATGTGTGTATATATATATATATAAATTGACTTGATTTTCGAGAGAGGAAGCGCGCGCGTGCACGATCGACGATTGCGATTCCTTCAAATTAGTATCCGTCGCGCTATTGTTCTGTCGATGCCATTATATCAGAGTTGCAATATTGCCAATCGCTCTCGACGAAACAAATATATGAAATATTTCACAAGTACGTATGTTTATTCCGACGCGATAAATACAAAATATTTTGTATTCATATATCTTTGATGCGTTCTGTTTTATGGTGAATGTGCATGCACACACGATATTGGCTTCGATATTTTGTAATCGAGTTTTGTTTTAAGCGATCCTAATTACTGCGAATTTCAGTCTTCGTGCGCGCAACGGCGTTTCAAGCGAAATTGAAACGAAAAATGGAAATGGTATTTTTTTTTTTTTTTTTTACGTCGTTGAATTTTTAAAATAGTTAAAAATTACTGTGACAAAAACTCAATATTCCAAAGTCAGCGTAACAATTTGCTTTTTAAATTGTAATTGCGATCATAATGTTGTGATAATCCTACGAAATATTAATACCATGCCATTCCTACTATCGATATATTGTATTAAACATATATGTATATATATATATATATACATGTATATATTATATTATATTGCGAGCACGATGCGATAGGAGAGAGAAATATAATTTCCCCCGAGACTAGTCAAACATGCAGATAATGCCTATCGCGTAAATTGTTTAAGTTGTTTTCACAATTTTCCAGTACCACGTCTATAGTCTCTGGCGATATCGAATTTCATTGACAGTTTTTTATTATTTTTATTTCGTGATATCGTATAGTCTTTGAAAACAATAAAATTGGTCTTTGTTTTAAAAGCATACATCAATCCGCGCGATATTACACTCGCGAAGTATATGTTCTGTTGAAACACAGTGTGTGTATGTAAATAAATGTTTTTTTTAATTAAACAGATGTTAGTAAAACCGAAATATATCGAGTTACGGAAATATTTATGTATTAACGAAAGAAAGTCATTTAACAAGCGATAAATTCGAAATTCTCGCTCGCAACTGTGCGAACGATTCATTTCACACTCAAAACCGTCTTTACGAATTTACACTTCGTGTCCGTCGCTTATTTAACACAGAACCGAGATTTTTCCCCGTCACGGGAAAGTAGAGGGGCAAAGAGGGAGGAAAAGCAGAGTTTTCAATTATCACGGGAATAAAAGTGCTGGGAGTGGCCGTCGCGCTACTGCAAACATCATTCGGCCTCTTTTTTAATCCAACATCATTCTATATAATCCAAACTCAAAGCTGTTTCAACGTCGTTTGTTTACTGTCACGGTCCGGCTGTTCGCGAATCAAAGGAAATAAACACTGATTAAGCGATTACGTTCGCGATTAAAAGCTATTAACGGTGTCGCTCGCGCGTAATGACAAATTGGTACACGCGGGGACAAAAATTCGCAAAACAGTCGAACCCCCGTTCTCGAAAAGAGATTCAATCTGTCACAAATAATCGCGATTAGTTGCGTTGCGTTTTCGACAGATCTCTCTCTCTCTATCTCTCTCTCTCTCTCTCTCACTCTTTATTGAATATAAATTCCATTTTCGATATAAATTCGCGTGCGGCCGGATTGGATTATCATGTTATAAACTATACGCTCGATCAAAAAAAATGCGCCTAGAAGGGTTGCATTATTATGTATGGGAATTATATTTTAACACATTAAACGCACGCGGGAAGCCTCTAGAGCTTGCGATCGGAGAAACGTACATAAATTCGTTTTCGATGTGCTGCTCTAAAACAAAATAACACGTACTAGCCATTATTACTATTGAATTAATGTCAAAGTTTATCGGCGATCTAGTCGCGAGTTTGGCTAGTATTATTACGATCTCAAAATTTCAGCTTGCATTTTGCATCACAGTCCTCTATCTCTCTCTTGTTGCATGCTCTATTGTATATTGTTCGCACGTGAATAGATGAAAACATTATATTATTATATGTATATATACATATATATATATATATATATATATATATATATATATAATAAACGGAAAGCGCGCGAGAAAGATAGAGAATTTAGAGAGTTAGAGTTCCACATAACGTTGTTCATAAACCAAAGCGCTCGACGTTGCATTTCGCGTGACGTGATAAAATAACTGAATTAATATCATAAACCATATGTAATCTAATAAAACTACACGGATGTTAATCGAACAAATATCTTCCAATTAATTTTAAGTAAAACCTGATGATTTGTAATATCCAAGTAAACGAGAATTCTATGCAATTAAATTTTTGTTCTTATTTTAATTTGATAAACGCGCGCGCGTAAAGATCCCAGATCGCTCTGAAAACAGATGTACGAACGCCACGTAGATTGGTTTTTACGGGAGGGGATAAACCCTTTTGCTTCGCGATGTAAGGTAGTTCGTTGGTGCGATGAAATAATGAAAAAGGCGGAAAACGAAAGAGAGAGCGAACAGAGCGCGCGCCGGTGGTGTATGCGCGCCTCAAGCTTTATTAATTATAAATTATCGTATGCAGGGCGAAAGGAAAAAAACCCCGCAGCTGAACTCCCGCCAGTACTTTGACGGAAAGGTGGGAGAGAAAAACGGCATTGCGCTTTCTGCGCTAATTAACTCCGACTTCTCTACCTTTTTCTTTCTCTCTCTTTCTTTCTCGCCCGTCCGCATGCCCGCGCGGAAATTTAAGTCCCAATTTTCCGCGTCCGCATTCGCGCGCAAAAGTAACTGCCGGAAGGTAGAGAGAGAGAGAGAGAGAGAGAGAGAGAGAGAGAGAGAGAGAGAAAGAGAGAGAAAGAAAGCGAAACGATTAAGACATGGTCGAGAAATTAAACGCTGCGCGTCCACCTTGACGTAAAGCTTCTGCCAGGAAATTCAGGAACCTCTCGGTGCGAGCCGAACACTAACGTTCGTACGTTACATTACGAGAATTGGCGCGATATCGGGTGTTTGAGGAGTGTTAGCGTTTTCACGCTTCTATTCGCGCGAAAAACGGCGGTGATCAGTACGATGTAAATTAAAAACGAAATTAAAACGACTCCGATTTTCGCGATAATTTAATTATATTTTTGAAACAAAATTATTCATAATTATATGAGCAGAGCTCCGCGCATAGGCTTGAAATGCAAACTCGTCAATTTATGCTGATATTTATAAACCGATGGCACGAAGCATCTTCAAATATTTGAAAGAATACCAACGTTGCCCCGGTGAAACTTTGTTAACCGTCAAATATTGATTTTTGAACGAGCCATGCGTCCTTCTTCGTCCCAGAGGTTTTCAATTTTAGCGCACCGCACCGCACACGATGTGTCGAGCGCGCGATCGATATCGCGGATCGGCGCGAGACCGAGAGTATTTTGTTAATATTTTCGTTGCAGCTCATCCGCGAAGATAGAGGCTGGAAACGCGGACGGGACTTTGGGCCGTATTGAATCCTCTGTCATAACCGTTCGCCACTTCAATACGTTCCGACGCGCGACAGGTATGTTGTGTTTGTGTGTATTGCGCGTCATGAAAAAGAGAGCTTTGAGAGATCCGCGCGGCTTATCGCCGCAAGCGAAATCTCAGCGTGGGAAGCGAGAAACGACCGAGAAATTCGCACTAAATATACGTGACAAAATGTCTACGCCAGGAAGAAAGAGAGAGAAAGAGAAGGAGAGGGGAGATTTTCGTGACGATGCCCGCCAGACGTGTCGGCAACACTTTTAGAAGGGACAAGAGAGAGGAACGTGTGCCCTGGGTCTCGTCTCCGGAGGAAGATTATTCTCGGTTTGCGCACGAGCGAAACGGCGGCGCAGAGCCTGCCCCATTAGAACACGAATGGCGTTAAAGCGCGGTTTCATTAACGGGAAATGTTCGCGAAAGTCATTATAGCAAACTCGCAAGACACGCTGACAAGATTGTGAGAAATTTGCGAAGATCGTTGAAGTGGAAATTTCTGAAATCTGGTTTCAACGTAGGAAGAATAAAGTGTTATTTCTGTATTTCTCTCTCGTTTTATTAAAATGTTAATTTTTTTTTTATAGGGAAGAAGTTTTTTTGCAGATATAAAATCTAAAAACTAAAAAATCCGTGACAAGTCTTTATCAAGAAAAATTATTTTAAATTGTTTTCTTGTTTTTTTTAAATTTTTTAAATTAATCACGTAAAATAATTCGTAAAAAAATTTGTGTAGCGCTTATATATTTGGTATTTGAGAAAACTGACGCGGCGCTTTGATTCATAAAAGAAGAATCAATTTTCCGAGAGAGTGTAAACCTGCGCGGTATCTGCGGGGCGCAAAATTCTCTATCTGTCGTTTCATATTTCCGAATCGACAATTCTTCCAAAGTTGTGGAATCGCTATTGGCACGTTACGATACTGACGTTATCCGATGCCGGAGCATTGCGCAACAGTTTTCGCGTGCGCGCGCGAAATATAAAATATAGAGGGACGTTCGATATGCACCGGTTATGCAATGCATCAATCTGTCCCGTATATTTTCGGAATGATCGTGCAAAAGCCAGTGTAACGAGACCGGCGGTACAGTGTGTTGCGCAATTTAAATTTTAAAACATGATCACAAAAGTTGCGTCGAGCAAGTCAAATTTCGAAGTTGAGGGAAAATATTATCCTGTGTATATATACGGCGAACTTTACGTCGAAACTTTATCGCACAAAGAACCTGAACAATAGAATGAAAGAGAAATTTCACGCTATAATTTCTAATTCGAGTTGTGACGATTCGTTTCGCGCTCTTAATTTTTTCTCTTTTTCGATTTTTTTCTGTTTTTTTTGTTTTTTTGTTTTTCTGTTTTGCGAATGGATTCTTTCAATCTCGCGAAGTATTACGCGCGCAATAAACGACGGAAGTGAGTATCTACGATTTATAAAAGCTGCGCGCCGACCGCATCTATCCAATTTTGTGCGGCACACACAGGTGCCGCATTTTCCGGCCGCGTATAACCCCCCGAAATGTGACGAACACGTCATACGGTTCCGCCACTCGAATTAATCCCTTTCCGTCGCGTCCTGCAGAATTATCGGGGAATCCCGAAAAAATGCCCGGTCCGGTAATCTGGAGTAATACGCGCGGAATTGGAAATTCTGCTCTCTGGATTGCAAAAGAAGGGAAGGGGGAGAATGGAAACACAGGCCGCGGCGCCGCGTGTCCGGAGATTCTTTTAACTCGCTTTTTCGAACTTGGCGACGTGACGACGCCAAAGCGATAATTGATATTGGCGGATTAAAGGCAAGATCAAAGGCGGCGGGAGATTTTTTTTCTTGTTTCGGAGTGATATCGACGCTCGCGAAAACGGTTCTACACACACACACACACACACACACAACTACCACTTTATAAAGTGCACAACTCTGTGTGCTTCTTTTTCTCCGTAAAGCGCGTGATTGTGTACTTCCTCTCTTTTAGATCTTGGATCCTCGATTTTCTTGAGGGCTAAAACCCAGGACATTTTCGAAGAGAGAGAACAAAAGCAGCTTGAATATAATTCACATTCTAAAGTAGTTAATTTTAATTAATTAACTTAATTTTACTTCCGTTGGGCTTTTTAATAATGCTAAAATTCTTGGAAAATGTTTCTTACCTCTCATCCCTGCGAATATTGTGCATAATGAAAGAGAAAAACAGCATTGAAGAATATTATATTGGAATACGGTTATTTTTTATCTTTCTGAAAAACTTTCTCGTGCGTTAACGTTTATCAAATCTGTGAAATACGAAGCTTTTATAAACGCCGTATGCACTAATCTTCAATTTTTTAATTCTTGTAATTTTTATGTAAAGAATAACTCGGTAATTCACCGCGAACCACTCGCTCTGTAATCGTGAATAGTTTTCCAGGATCATCGGCAACTTCGCGTCAAGGGGGCGTAATCCCGTCGTACTTCAGCGTCATATATTCTCTTTCTTTCTTTCTCTCTCTTTCTCTCTGTCTCTCTCTTTCTCTCTCTCTCTTTCACCCTGACGGAGTCTGCGCGCGTTACAAACGCGAGGAAACGGCAGTCGCGGACGGCAGCGCGGTGTGATTCCCCGGGGCGCGATAATTTATTTCCTTTACAATTCCGTCAGTACAATGCGAGAACTAAAATATGACCCGACCTTTATAACCGTGCATTCTCTCCCCGCGAAACACGAATCCGCGGGCGAGAGAGCGCGCTTAATTCATCTTCCGCTCGCGCGCAATCCGACCCCAACCTCGTGTACGAGATACAGTATCACTGGACGGAAGTTTTGAGGACGCGCCGCGGTCGCGTGTGCGACTCTCTCTCTCTCTCTCTCTCTCTTTTTATTTATCTATCTCTCTGTCTTTTTTACATTTCTCTCTCTCTCTTTCTCTCTCCAAGTGTTCTCCGGAGAATTATTCAGCCCATCGCTCTCTCTCTCTCTCTCTTTCTCTTGGCAAAGTCTACAAAGCGAATAAGAGAGAGAGAGAGAGAGAGAGAGAGAGAGAGAGAGAGAGAGAGATAAATGTCGGAGCAAGACGAGGCCGCATATTGCCGCCGCCAACTTGCTCGAACTTTACATAAGTCACTTGCCGGTGGCCTATTAATGCGGCTCCACGACGCTGTAGCACTTTGTCCTTTCCAGAGCACTCGTGGGGGTCTCACGGAGAATTCGCCCGCTGCGAAGCAGGCTCTACGCGGGGGTGACCGCCCACGGAAGGCCGGTGCAATAACTCAGCGTTTTCTCTCCCGCTTTTCTTCCTTTCTTCTCCTCCCCTCGGATAGCTGGCTCGAAAGAACAAACGAGCGGAAGCCCCGAAGTATCGTCGATCAACGTGCTTGGGATTCCCGCGGAAGAATTGCGATTGGCGGGCTATAAAGAAATAAGATCGCAAAAGAGCGAGAATCGCGACGACCCTTAACTTTTCCCGTCACGATAAACTGCGACTTTCGCTACTCGTGCGGGGGTAGACGTGGGGAGGGTGAGACGTAGTCATCCGTGACGATCGGGACTTCGAAGAATGCGTGGAATACTAATCGAGTCGCTCTCACCTATGTCGTGGAATTAAATTGCGTTTTTAGAGAGAAAGAGAGAGAAAGAATGAGAGAGAGAGAGAGAGAGAGAGAGAGAAGAGAGGGGATCGAGCGACGAATAAAAACTACGATGGTACACGGGATTTTCTCGTGCCTTCGAGCGCCGTCGAGCGTCAATGGCTTCATTTGCGAGAGGTACGTTTGGAAACGCGCTTGTTTATCGACGTGTTGTGCTTGAACCAACAGTTACAGCTCGATTCGTGACAGTTTATTTGCGCGGCGTCTGCAATTAAAGTAAAATGTCGCTGTTCTCTCCGCGCGTTTCCTTCGCACGGATGAAGTTTACCGCTGTTCGCTCAAGAGAGAGACGGAAAATGAAAATCCTTTATATTATTGTTTGTTGTTCATCGTTCATGGTGTGTTTGCCTTCTTTCGTTTTTAATTACCGCTAATCAAAAAACGACAGAAAAACATATTGCTTACTTTGCGATATTTCTCTCCAGATTGATCGACTCGTCTTTATAGTTATTTCTGACGGTTAAGTCAACGTTTAAGTCATTTATGTGCTGATCCAATGCTGTTCAATTAATTTCGATCGCCACGCCTGTCTGTCAGTAGATTTTACGGGACGTAATAATTTATTCATATACGCGGGAGAACACTGTCGCCTCTATTGTGACATTATGTTCACGTTAACGTAAACGTATTTTCCGATTTTAAAACGTTCTGATGTAAATTTGCCTTTGCGTTATTATTTAATGCAGAATTTAATTTAATTCTTGTTATTACAAGAAAATTATTATATTTCGTCCGATTCGCGCATTACTGCTCTCTGTCTCTCTTTCTCTTTTGGTCGACAGAGCTTTTGAAACTTCGCATTCCCGCTAGGTAATTCAAAGTGCTCGCGAGCACAGATCGTAGGTAGAACAAAACATAGAGTATCGCGTATCATCTGATTACATGTACACTCATTTGTACAACGGAGCAAGGAATTACCGACGAATATTGCCGAATACCGCAGCAGTTTGTTAATTAATTACATACCGCCTGTGTGTGCATCAATTATGTATCGTGAGATGGAATTTACGGATTGCGTGTAATCGGAGCAATTCACGTAAGCAGAAGTTAGTCAGAAACAAAAGAGGATACGAGTTTCCTACCAGGAAAAAACGTGTGTACATAATCACAATCGATTCTCTCGATATTGATTGCAGCCACTTTTATCTCGACGCTGATTGGACTTTTCTCGATTCATGTCATACGAATCGAGAAGTTGTTTTTCTACTTTTTCCTGTCACGTGACTTTACTTTAGTCATGTGTTGTCTTTCCACTTATTTCTCTATTTTTCGAGTTTGATTTTTATGCGTTATTTCTGCCATCTCTCATATGTGTAGTTATGTGGTTTGTAAGACGTATACACTAGCTGTCATCGCGGTGTCAGGTTGTGTTCACTGACACGTTAAAATAAACATAATAACAGCGTGCGTCTGTGTTGTGCTAGTCCTATATTAAAAAAAGCATTTGGACCGAGAAGTGCACGTTTGGAGTCGAATATATCGCACCTATTGTTGCCTCTTTTCCGCGTTGCCGATTGGTTAGTTGGTTGATCGAGCCGAATCGAATCGGGGTCACTGACCTCG
>NW_018020665.1:526854-653803 GCF_002006095.1 Pseudomyrmex gracilis | reverse complement strand
TGGCCCCCCGAAACTTTTTTTAAATATAACTTTTGATTGAGCGGTGTGCAAACGAAAAATCGAAGTGTGCCAAACTGTGCAAACAATGTGCAAACGATTGACATAAAAAAAGTTTTTTTTTTTTAATGTTGGGGGGCCAACTTCACGTGGGTACGATAGAAAGTATTTGAATGAAACTTTATTCCAATAAAAATTTCAAAAACACTTATCATTTTAATAACAACTTTTGTCTCACTTTTTGTTGTGCTTCACATGATACATATCGTATAAAATTCAATTTTTTTATAACTTGTTAATAAACAAAACGCATTTTTATCATAATCAAGAAATTGTAAGATATAACGTAAGTAAGGGAATAATTGGTTAGTGGAATAAATTTTATCAACAAATCTCGTCGCATTTTTAAGAAACGAGAATGTTGCGAAACAACCACCGGTAATTCTTTCGTTTTTCACCAACGACATTAAGGTCGCACGGCAAACTGCAGATTAATAATGTTACAACGAGACACCGCGATAAAACTAACTTTAGGTTGTTCCCTATTCACCGGAGAAAGAAGTGTATATGTATGCGAAACTCGTTAACGAGGCTGACCCGCGGCTCGTCGCGTTATAATTCGTCATTTACATTCCTACCGGTGTAATTACGGAATACTCGTGTAATTATAGAATGAATGTCTTGTTATTGCTTTATTATTACACGAACAAAGTTGTTATTTTTAATTATAACAAAAAATATTGCCTCTTTTTACAAGAGGCAATATTTTTAATTCAGTACAATGCAAAATTCGATACTTACATTCTCTTTACGTTTCGTATATCATCATTGCGTTCACGATGATATATCACGATGATCAATGATTCGATTTAATATATTCAATGTAATATTTCACAAGAATTGAAATCGCGAGTACAATCAATGGCACTACGTTAAGTATGATATTGTTTACCCGAATTATATGCTTTTCATGTCAAAATTCAATTGCTAGCTAAAATTCTAATTTGGTTACAATAAAGGGGACAATAATGAATAAAATTGTTTATTTAAAAAGTAAATGCGTTAATGTATCGAGCTTGCAAAATAAAACCTGACAACACTTCACGCAACCAATTATCGGATCGTTAAATATGAAACTTTTGACAATATGTTACAATTATTTATGCGCGCGCGCGATCGGTCCCTGTCAGCAGTGGATCTTTTATTCAAACACTATTCGATCTCGGATCCCCTCTTTACGCTTTTTACATTCAAAAGATTCCTCTGAACGCTCTTTTTATTCCGCGTAATCTTACGGATTCACTAGACTAGACAGTCCGAAGAACGAGCTGTCTTCAATTTCTTGAAATTCAAGAATCTCGAACAAATGCGAGCATACGCGGCGGAGAATTCTAAATAAAGGTAGCGCACACAAGCAGGTTGCACTGAACTTATATCTTATCGCGTCGGAGATCGAGACTAGCGCCAGCTCTTTACTCAAAAAAAAAAGACACTGCAAAAAGGCAAGCCCGTATCTATCGCAGATCAAAGAGGAGCATCAAGGGTGGATTTAAAACCTTCCGCGTCTTGAACGGAATGAGTACATGAAAAGACCGAATTGTACTCAGCTGCGCATAATTTTATCATGCATACGACTTTAAAGAATTATCTCTCGACTCACTGAAAGCTTTCTTTTACTTTATCAAGATACGGTATAATCACGATATAATCAGTTTATCGCAGTAGTTATGTTATGCATTTTCTTTTGTAGTTTTGTATTTTTTTTTTGTATGAATTGACGTGCGATTCTTAATTCCTCAACGTTTGCAATTGAATATCGCTAGAGCTATATTTTTGTTATTTATTAAGAGTTATGCGATATGAATCAACTTTTTCTTATTTTTTATCAATCTCTATTTGAATTATTTTCATCTTATTGATGAGTCCAATGCCTGCAATATATATCGCGTTCGTTCCAATTCCGCGTCAATTGTTTCCAATTGAATTTTACGCGAGCAAACGCCATATCATCTCTGACCAGAGCTTTCGCGTTGCGTTGTGTGTGTCAGTGCACATGTGCACATTTTGCGTGACACACACGTGCAAAACCTGAGAACTTCCTTTTTCACTTTCTCTCTCTCTCTCTCTCTTTCTTTCTCTCTCTCTGCGCACGATCGTCGTGACCCTGAAGTAAGCCGATCTCAAACCGGAACAGAGAATGAAAGTGATGCCACATCACGGCTCGAGTTGGCGACTCTCTTTAGGCCGATGTTTCACGCTTCTGTGTCACATTGAGTAGTAACATAGTTGCGCAATTGCGACCCGCAAGAAAACAAATTGCGACACCGATGGAATGCGTGTTAAAAAAATAAGTTGACACCAAAACGGTACTTTTTCCTTATTTTTTTTTTTTTTTTTCCAATTGTAACTTTCTAATCTATAGTTATCTAATTATGGGTTTCCTGCAAAACTATTTTGATTGAGCAAAGCACACAAGAAATCTATATTTACATGATCGGATGTTATATCATAAAAAATATTTCAAAATTATAGCGTGGAATATAAATTGTTCTGTATAAAAAAGAGATTCTACTATGATTCGGTGAAAACTTGTAGGAGTTTACAGTTATAACGAATAGATTGTTACGTCGACAAAAAAATAGACAGACTGTGGCGTATTTAGTGAGGCGAATTTGTCGACGTATACAAATTGCGGACAAATTTACGAGCAACAACTAATATCACGCGTAGATTTGTGTCAGTGTCATAAAGTATTTCTAAATTATTATTATTTCTAACGAGTTTAGAGTCGAGATATCGAAAAATTCTCTCCGCAACGAGGCGTAATAAAGAGAAATAACCGAGACTCTCTGAGAAGCCGAGTAACTTCGCGTCAATCAATTCGTATGCGTACTGAATCGACGAAAGTGCCGTAAATACTTCGAAGGAAGAGTAGAAATCGCGCGGGAGACGTGATCGTTCGGTATATTAGCTACAGTGCGCTATTATACATACAGTTGTTTTCATACATGGAACACGTATCGAAGGAAAGTAAATCGATGTGGCGTGAAATGCAACGTTACGCGCTTCTTCCTTAGACCGTGACAGGATTCGTGATTTATAAAAGCTCATTAGATACACGACGGTAAAACTAGAAATCGTGAGAGAAGACGCGTGCTCTTTCCGAACAATATACGGCAGATACAACGCGTAATTAACGCGCTTTATCTGCTTCATAAGCTTATAATTAAGTCAGCTTTCTCCGGGATATTTTTGTAAAAAAATTCGAAACAATTGGCTTTAGTTACAGCGATAATGAACGTTTCTAGTCAACAATTGTTACATACATTATTCAGTCTCATAAAACTTCCAGTAAATATCCTTTGTGAAGTTAATGTGAGCTTTGGCAATATTTGTATTGCACGATAAAATTCGTTATTAACAAGCAATTTAACAAGTCGACTAAAATTAACTGTAATTGAACCGAAGTCGGTCGTTTTGTCCGACTTTTATTTTGTTGCTTATGTCGCACTTGTGAGAAGAATTACGCCAAATGCTTCTTAAACTCTTGCTACGGAAACGTTTACGCAGTTACAGACGTTGCGGTAATAGAAGTCATAAAAAAATTTCTAAAAAGAACAAAGTGCAGCTTTGCGATCGCATCTGGCAATAACTAAATAAAATACAACTGGCGGGATAATAACAGTCCAAGTAGAATGACCGCCTGAGAAACTAGAGCTCGTTCTCTCGCGTGTACATATATAAGTAATCTATAATACTATTCCGCGTAAAGAGAACATAGAATGCATCAAAGCTACTGATATATTTTTTAACTCCAGATCGGAAGCCAATTAAACAATTGAGGTAATAAATCATAAGATAAATGCACGTGATTATAGTATCTTGGTATAAACAAATAGGCCAACGGTAATATCACCGGTTACGTACATAAAAGTTTCGAGAAGACAGATAGTAACTGGTTTTTATATCGTTAAGAAAGGAGAGAAAGATCCAGGAGACGCGCCCTTCGCGTACAAACGCGACAGTAAGAAGCGAATCGTCGTCGCGTGAAACGTGAAACTATGCGACTCTTATGCTTGGTCGTGACGAATTTCACGGTAAATAAAGTACTGTCGAGCAGCGCGGCAAGCAGCATAGAATAAAGAATAAGGAAGGAGATCTTGTTGCAAGGGGACGAGAGTCGCGTCGCAGAATTTATAAAAGGATCATTCTAACAACTGCGGCACTTTTGCTTTAGTTGAAAGAAGAAAGAAAGAATAAGTAATTTGTAGCGCGAATGTATGCATCTTTTACGCAGTCAAATGTTGACATTGCTGCTTTATGTTCCAATTAACTGTCAATTTGCAGAAATTAAGTAATTGACAATTAGATAAAAAAATTTTTGCAGATAATATCGATTTTTCTTGAATAATAAACAAGCAATGTCAAAAAAGTTACACTATTTGTCACAATGAGAGCGCAACTCTGCAAGAAGAAATACAAACAAATGAAAGTCTGTTAGAAAAGATTATGATGAATCTTACTTAAACGAATAACTGACGCGTATAATTAAAAACGGCAAATGCTTCTTCGAAATAGTGCGTCCCAACATGTACGCATCTCCCGTTTTCTGACACACCACTTCCAGAGAAATTGCTCGAAAAAACGAGATAGTAGATAAAGAGAAAAAGCGAGATCTGACAGAGATTGGCTGCTTGTACTCTCGGAGCTCATACATCTTGCTCGTAGAGCGAGATTCCGCCTTCGTTTCCGAAGGCGCTGCTAACGCTAACTCGGGAAGAAGAAATGGGAATTTGTACATATATATCTCTCACTCTACCCTTCTCACTCCTCGCGCAGATATCCCGCCGAAAATTAATTGCACGTTGCGCGGAACGTAATTAGTAATTTTGTTCTAATTAGGGGAAATTACTCCCGAGGAGAGTGCGCCGAGGAAGGAGCTCTCGCGTTGGTTATTTATACACGGAGAACCACGAAAACCGTAGTGCAAAAGTGAAAGATTCTCTATAAACGTTTCTCTTTTTGAGAGATTTAAATAAGAAAAAAAAAAACTATATAAAAACTCACAGTGAAAGAAACATTTTTTGCTTTTACAAGACATTTCATTATAAAAGTAAATTAATCTGGAAAAGTTGTCACAACTCGTATATAAAACATTTATATCAAATATACCTAACCCTAATTTGGCCGCTTAGAGCATAACGGTGCAATTAATGTCAAGGCGTCTGACTTTCTTACTTTTATATACACAAAGATAGTGTCAGATGTGACACAATATTTCTGCATATTTACAAGAGAAGAACAGTGACCTAATGTTTTCTAGCATGACCTCGAATAAAAAGACGTCCCACAGAGAGCGATATGATTTATAGGACGTGAATGACGCTTGTAAAGCGACCATTGTTCGGCCCTTTTTGCAAGAACACAAGCCTCTCTCCCTTTCCCCTCCCTTTCCTCCGCGCAATTGTTCTACCACGAGAAGGGTGCGTGGTATTTTGAGCGTGGCCTGTCAACAACCGAAATTCGGCGAGGGGAATGGAAAGAGTGTTGATAAATGACCGCGCGCGCGCGCTATAAATACGCGCATTCGTATTGTATAAAAGCGCATTACTTTGCGATCTCTACATCACTGAAGATAATTGCCCGCAGCCGAGCAAAAATAGATGGGCGATAATTATGACACTCCAAGTCTGTGTCTCCATCCTAAGAACATAAGCTACTAAAGCGTTCTTATGAATATTAAACAGAAGCAAGAGCCATTTAAGACTAGATACCGAGAATCGCGTGTGTGTTGAGAAGAACAATTTAAAACTTTTGGTCTCGTAACAGATACAAATTGAACGCTTTAATCTACAATATATAACTTTTCTTAATTTTTATCTAAACGCAAATATGAGAGTCAAACACATGTACATGTTTGACTTGCAGATTTAATATTTACATAACTCTGTCTCTCTCTTAAATATTTATAATTCTCTCTTTTGTGTGCACAAAGAAAGATGTCATATTTATTCAAGACAGAATTATAGTAAAGCTTAATGTGCATATTATAATATTTCTGTAATAACTAAGCAGTTGGTCTAACTAACGTTTAATAAGCGCTCTGTGTGCTTAAAAAAAAATTACGTAAATATGTTGAGCTTTAATTAAACAAACTGGACAGCATCACCGGACACGTATGTGTGTGAGTGTGTACTTTGTTTTTCAATCCGCGCGTATGAATCTCGAGTGCGTTTGCAGTTTCTGCTTCGCCAAAGACGCGCAGAAAAGTGCAACGCACGCGCGCGCACGTGAGTGTCACACGAAAAATGCGATGACACTATCCCAAAACGAAGCGCGAGAGAACTGCCACTTACGAGAATTACCGGCGACTATGAACGTTGAATTTTAATCAGTCCTCTAACAGAGATGCTTCGATGGCTAAAATTCCGGTTTTTTTTTGTCCGCGACCATCGACGATATCGTCCGAAATACTTCAGAAAAAATGATATTCGTCGCGTCGAGCGCGAGAAATAAAACAGACAACCGAAAGAGGAAAGAAGTCACGTGCGCGACGTTGATATAGCTCGGAGAAGAAATATTATTCTACAATAGCATCGATCAGACAGTTTTTGAGGATATAGTTATGCATAAACTCTAGTCGTCGTGTGTCTGGGATTCTAAACCTGTTTTTACTCGTTCTTTTTTCACTAACACTCGCGTGTCTCATGTATGTACACATTTTGCGAATGCGTATGTATCTCTTTTTTCTCCCAGAGCCTGATACAAAGAGCGACGCGTACGCAGAGCGACATATATATATATATATATATATATACATATATATATAAAGCGCCGGCTTAACAAAGACTGGCGCGATAAATCTCTTGGTTACGAGGAGGGTTAAAAATTAACCCCGCTTGATGTCGCTACCCGAGCACCGCCCCCGAGCGTCTCGGCTATTTGTCATGATCTACGGTTTATTGTCCGAAAGGAATTTCTTGGGCAAGGAAACTACGCGGGAGTAGAACGGGACGACGCGGTTTCTGCCGCGGAATTTTGCAGAATTCCTTTCGATGGCAATAACGATACCCAGGATTTTGGTCGAAAAATTCAGATGAGCATTTTTACGCGATAATCTCATTCGATGGTACCGTTAGGTTAGGTATGTGTAATTACTATAACAATATATTACTCACATTATACACTAGACTAGGATCTTACGGAGGGGAACGAGCGATATTTCACATCGCGTCTACGGAAGAAGTTTTCCACGAACGTTCTCGTGACTCACCTAGAACAGAAAAATACGAGGAAAGATCAAGCACTTTTGCGATATTGTTGCCAGAGATTGTTTTGCTTAAAAATTCTTTTCATATTTTTTCTCTCTTATTTCTAAAAATATATCATGTCTGAATTTACCTCGTCGCTCTCGGAACGTGAAGTGAGCCGTATATCAAACCTCTACTATCCTCGACATCATCAGCTTTTTGACGTCTTTTTTTCACTTCTATGCACAAGCGAAAAGCGCATTGCGTTAGAAATAATAAACGAGAATCCGCGCGCACACAGAGAACGTGCGTCTCTCTGCACCGTTCCATCTTGTGATCTCTCCAGACCGGAAACACTCGAAACCGTTCGATCTTGTTCTCTCAGCAAGGATTTTCATCACAATTACTCGGAAACGGTTCGTAAAATTTTGATTTCTTTTTTTTTTTTTTTTTTTTTGCGTCGAACAAGACAATACTATCGTGATTAACGCGCGAGAAGAAGGTTATCTTCGAAACGAAATAAGATTAACATGCGGATAAATACTATGCGCAATGCGGTAATTCAGCGTGTTTCTAGACGGAACAGTTGTGCACATATATACCATCCATGTACGTACATACATATACACACAAACGCAAGACGCAATCGTATCTCCTCAATCACTTGGAGCTTTATTTAACGCTTTATCTTTTTCGTTTTCTCTTGAAACACATTTCCTGGTGGTCTCAACTTCGCTAACATCAGTCTCTCTTGCTGCATTCTAAAACCACGTGCGCGTACAACGCAACAGAAAACTCACGACAAAGAATCCGCAAGAACACGATATTGCGCAGTCGCGTAGATCTGTTGATAAGAAAAGCCATATTACAAATTAACAGATTTTTCTCTCAGATAATTTTCTTCATTCTATATACAATATTACACTGTTGTCGTTTCGGTATTATTCACGCTACAAAAACCTAAATAAATTGAAAATTACCGAATTAAATAATACCGTAAAGCTTCTTTTATTTATTCGGATCACGACTATATCTATAGGCTGACAGACAGCGCACCGGATATGCGCTCGCGTGACAAGAGTGAAAAATATTTTTCGCAGTATATAAAATCGACGAGATAAAAACTCGAGAGAGAGAGAGAGACAGAGTTTTCTTTCTTTCAAAATGTACGCATATATAGCGTATATACACACGTGTCATAAAACTCCTAGCGTATTATATCCTTAATAAAAACAGAGCGAATTCGTGAAACATTGTGCGTACAATATAATTCGGTAAAAACTGCGAACAAAAGTCGTGATCACTATAATCTTTGTAATTTCGAGAGTGCAAATTTAATTCCAGCAAAACCCGTTTGTATAATCGTGACAAAACTCTTGTTTATTTGTTTCACCGCAATATAATGGAGTTTTAATTTTCGTAATTATAAATTTTAAAAATTGCAAAATATATTCAAACTCTGACGTCAACGTTTCTCAAACATTATTATGCATTTATTGTATTTTACAGTTTTTTTGTACTTTTTATTTTCTCTATTTTTCATCGCGGGGAACAATAAAGTAAATCGCGCGCGCGCGCGCGCAGTCAACTATTGCGATTTGGCGCACGTAAATCACGTAGCAAATTCGCGTTCGCGAAGAGAGCCGTGTCACAAAAGAAGAAAAACGACGATGTCTGGGCGGCTAGCTGTTTTGTTCGTGTCTGCGAATGCAACCGGCTCATTACGCCGTATGTTTATGCGTGTGTGAGCGAACGCGCGCTTTAACACTATAATATAATCGCCGACCGGGATGAATCCCGCCGGAGAGAGAGAAAACATCGTAAGGCAAATCTCGTTCGCGTGGCTGTCGGATCAATTACACTGAAACATTGCTTCGCAATGCTACTCTACGAAATGTACACCCGCGGACATCATACCCGGAATTATGGCAGGTATTAAGAGCATTAGGAAGCTATTGTCGCGCGGGACATGCGTGACGTGCTGTATCACATGTCCGTGTAATTGTTCGCCGTCGAATGATCAGGGACCGTCGAAGCCGGGGTCCGGCAACTCAACCACGTCGGCGCGCATACATGTACAAGATACATTTCGCGTCACGATTCAAATTCTCAAAGAGAGAGAGAGCTAATTACTACTACTCTTAACTTCAAAACAAAATAAATCTTCTGTCAAATTTATATTAGCAATTAAAACAACATCTGATTTCTTTTCAAACGAAGTCTCGTAAAGTAACCGACTATATTTTATACTAGCAATATTAAAGAGAATAAAATGGAAGTGGAGAGAAAGGATATTACACTTTTAACTTTGTTCTTCTTCTTTAAGAAAATATTAACATATGACTGCACTTACAAACTTGGCACATAATTTAATTTCTGCTGGTTCTCATTATCTATTCCTACTCCCGTCTTTTTGTAGCAAGATTATTCGTTATGTTTCCTATTTAATTATGAGACTCCATATTAAAACGATGCGGTCGGTTTTTAAGCCGATTAACGTAATATTGTTGAAAAGGTGCTTTAATGGTAAAAGGATACATAGTAAAAGCTGACAGAGAAAGAGAGAGAGGAGTTTCAAATAGTATTTTCTCTACCGCGTACTGATCATAGTCCTTATAGATAATTTCATTTTCAAGTAGCAATTACAACGATTCGGCTTTAGATTCACGTTTGAAAGAACAGTAATGTAATATGTACTTTATACGTATATTTTATGAACATAACAAAATAAAAAAAATAACTTTTTCCAAAATAAATAACTCGCTTAATCAGATAATGTGTAAATATTAAAAAGTAAATATTATAATAAATTTGTGGTTAAAAAATAAATATTATAATAAATGTTAAAATAAATTTGAAAAAATTTACATATTAAACAACCTGAGATTAAAATTTAAAAAAATATATACATGTATCGTTAATAGAAAACTACAACGATATTCTAGTGTGCACTTAATATTTTAAGTAGTAATGTTTTTTTGCAATGAAGTTAAAGCTCTTCTCATCGCTTGTGCAGTTTTTTTCTCGCACGTAACGCGCTTATTTCTAACTACAGCACGTTGCGCAAACGCGAGAAAAGCTCCTTTAAGAACATGTGTTGTGTTATAAATGGAGAACTGTGCCGGGAGGAAAGGCGTTTGCGCCGTGTAAAATAGTTTAGTTATGCGAAGAGAAAGAGAGAGAGAGAGAGAGAGTTTAGTGAGTACTTCTTGGTGAGTACGGAAGAATCGAAAAAAAATGTATTTGCCTCGGCTACAACTCGTGCGACAACACTGAAATTCTCAAGAGTAGCAAAACACGATTTACAAAGCGAGCGAGATACTTAACGAAGGTTCAAATTCTTTCGCTTGAGAGAGAAAAAGACAGAAAGAGAGAGAGAGAAAGAGAACCGCGGAAACGTTTAAAAAGGTGAACATATTACGCAGAGCGTGTTGCAGCAGTATTTTTTTAAAACTTGAACTTAAAAAAACAAGTTCGTATCGCAATCATGAGTACACTGTGCAATTAATAAATTTGTTTACAACAAAAAAGTGTTAAATTCACAGCGACTCTGTCGAGTCGCGAACTTCAGTTCAAGGCAAACGCGTAGAAGAAGTATCACATTTATAAGTTGTGTTCATCAGACGCGAATGGTGTTTTATTGCGAGACTTTGCGACGACACGATGGCTGCGTCATCAGGACGAAAACAGCGTCAGAATGCAGCGAATTAACGAAGAGAGTCCTGCCGACTCATATGTATTCTCAGAAGAATCTGCGCTATTAATACGGCCGACTTTGCGCCGGCAGATAGGTATGCGGCAGCTGGCGGAAAAGAAGAAAAAAGTACAATTAAACCGTACGTCGGCGCGCACGTTTTGCTTTAATTAGTCCAGATTTCTCTTAGCTTCACGAAGAATACCAAAGCAGCTTCAAGCCCCTTTGTCTGGCGACCTAATAAAGCCCTCGGCACGTTCATCCCGAGAACGAGGATTTCTTTCGCCTGAAAATCAGCCGTTATCTCGCGATTCTCTTCGTGTGATCTGATCTATCCGAAAAAAATCTATATAAATCTCAGAGAAAGTAAATCGCGCTTAGTGATCGGGATCGCTAAAAAAAAAAAACAGCTTGTGTACGTTTATCACTTATTAGATTTTTTTTTGTCAGAAATAAAAATTTTTTTTTGCAAATAATAAAAATTCGATTTAAAGAAAGTTTCGTCAATGAATTCTAATCCCGGTAAATCGAGTTGTTGTTATTTTAAAACTAGACTTTTCTTATGTTTGATTAAAGAACTTTTAAATAGTTTTGGAAAATGCGACCTAAATACGAATCAAATAAATTGTCGACCCAATTTCGACGTAACTGTTTCTGCTATAACAAGACGTATAAAAGTAATAATTGGCACTGGTCCCACAAAGCACGCCCGCGCACATATACACAGAGGCAGAAAATATTCATTCGGTTCGTTCATTTCGGATCGTTCGGTTTAGCTCGGTTCATTGGCTACTGTTTTTAGATACTTTAACATGTCTATATATATATATATATATATATTACGAGAAATAAAAGTAAGAGACCTCTATCGTAACTGCGAACAATAAAAACTGACTGTTTATTCAATCAAGTTTATATCGAAGAAATATTCAAGCGTAAAATGGTGCGATAAAAAGTACCGCACGCAAACTGTGCTTCCCAAGACGGAAAAATACTTTTGTCTTAAAGACTGCCAACATTTCTTAGTTGTTCAATGAGAAGAGCAAATAAATTTTGCAACGTTTTCCTTCGCGCTTTATTTTGTTCGTGGTGTTTTTATTTGTCGAAGTAAAAGGTTAGAGAGCAAGACGCCACCAGACACTTCGATCGTCTTCTTCACCTTCATTTCCGTAATGTCATTTACAGAGAGAGTGTTGAAGAGTATATAGATCGATTCGATAGTAGGTCGCGACTTCAATACGTACCGCTATTGCAAAGACCGAACAATATACAGTATCCAGTAGTACAAACAAGAGAATAAAAGCGATCTAACAAATGACAAAAAGTTCCGAGAGAGCAACCGTTCGCATAAATTTCGTTAACTTAAAAAAATATCTAGTAGTTCCATTGTTGTTTGAATGACCGAAAATTCACAGAAAGACTTTAACGGTGTAACGTCAAAACCTGACGAAAGAGAGAGAAAGAAATCTATAAACTTCATACATAAAAGTATTGTATAAATTTTATTAAATATGTACTAAACTTCTTTTATGTAATACACACTCTCGTTTTTGTCTGTTGTGTGTTACTAACAAAAAAAAGATATTTAGTTCATAATGAACGCTATAAAGCCAATGTTATATACATTGTCACGAGCATTATCCGCGATGGCAATACGCGCTTGGCGAACGTTTCGCGGAAGATAATTTAGTACGGCATTTAATATCAGACCGCATATTCTGGTAGCTTATCTCGATATAGCCTATTTTATAGGCTAACGCACTCGAGACGGAAAAGGATATGATGGCGCTGAAACGCATGAAGCTCGCGGAGTGACATTCCGGAAATTAACGATTTCTAGTTGCTGACAAAGCTGGATTTATGGACCGACCTTGTGCGGCATAGGCGCTTTGGGCATCGAATCGGCCGCTTTAATGAACCTCAGGGCAATCCTCCGTCTAACTCTCGTGTCGCGCGCAATATACCTACGTTCCAGCCGCAAACTCAGTTCCGCAACGGTGCCGATCCCTGACGAACAGACGCGCAATTTCAACCCGAATGTACCTTGCCGAGCTCACAGAGTGCGAACACGACTGTAGTCATGAACATTCATATGTCAAAATATGCATGTGAGATTTTGTTTTTAAATTAAATACGTCAGTTAAATTACATGTCTCAAAAGCATAAGCATAACGTAGTAAAAACGCCGTTATGATGCCGGAATCTATGAAATAAAAAAAGAAATTCATTTCGACGAGTTTTTACAAATGCAAATTAAATCCCAATGTATACGCAATTAATGTTGCGTGTAATTTGTTTTAAATATTTTTTTTTTAAACTTAAACAAAATAGTGAAAATTATATATTTTGTAAGTCTTACGCGAATTTCTTTGAACATAACTTATGCTGCTGTATGTGTGCAAAAATCTCGGAACTTCAGCATCCGAGGTCTTGCATGTTATGATAATTCGTACAATTTCCGGTTACTTAACTACTCCGTGTGCGCTCTCTCGTAATAAAGAAAAAAAAATTCGCGTAGAGAGATATGAACGAACGTGTTACGCACGCGCATATATATACCCGCTGTCGCTTTTATTTGGGCGGTACGAATGAAGCTTGCACAGCTCGATCGCGAGGATGGACAAATTTGAGCTGAACAACGCATGGGCCGATGCATACATATGCAAATTTGCGGCGCTTCAAGGACTCGCCTTGTTACCGACGACCGGACCGGCACGCAAAAGCTGTAGAATCTCCCCTTGCATGCCGGTTATAGACATTAACTAAATATTTGCGCGGACCGCAGAGAACCGACCGCGCGAGAGAACGTCTGGGATTAACCTCGGGCGATGGTACGTTAACGCGATGAGGGAGGAAGAAGATTGCCTGTGCGGGGGAGACGCACCGAGAGCGAGAGATAGTCGGCCACGGGATTCAAGAGAGGAGATGACAAGCCGACCGGAAAAGCAGACTCGATTCGAAATTCGACGATTAAATGCTAATCCCACGCCGCGGTTGTGCATTCACCGGGAATTTAGCTTGTGATTACCGCAGAGAGAAAGAAAAATACAAGAAATTTGTATTATATTTAAAAAACGATATTTTCAAAACGTCATTTATAAAAATCTATAACAATGATCCGTTGCGAGAAATTAACGAACACTTAAATACGGTAATTTACGAAGGCATCACTTTAACGCGCATTAAAGCGCGTCGTTGTAATCGAAACCTTCGAACAATCCTTTCCGATACTAATTTCTCAACATTTTATCTTCAGCAATTTTACTTTAGTATGAATGACTGGAGTTAACGATCCAGTAGACTGGTGGAGTCGGTTTCTAATAATACGGTAGGTCAATAACTCTATTAAATAACGAACCCGTTCATTAAAGTATTGTCGAGCGTACCGGCTACATCAACGGCAGCCTTGTTATCCATCACCGACACGATCGTGACGGATCAATCGAGTGGCCACTAAACGCTAAAGCAAATTTATATCCAGGCGTCATCGTTTCGCCATTGGCTAAATAATATACGAACAGTAGGGGCGAGGAAGATTTGCCAAATACAAATTGATATACGAGCACAATCGGCGTTCACGAACAAGTAATTAATCATATCGTGTTATACGCTTATTCATGCTGAACGCTGATCTATTTATGATTAAATGTTGCAAGAATCTAGTTATTTAGCAAATGCGTTACGTTCTTGGAAATTCATCAAAAACATATACTAAGAGAAATAAATAGGTTTCTTCTTTTTTCGATGATATAAAAATGATATAAACCCTTTTTTGTGTGCCGCTAGTCTTTTTTTTTTTTTTTGTAATCAAATAATCCCAAAGAAAGTTTTTTTCGAGATTGAAAAAAAGAGAGGAGGTTGTCCCGTCGGATAATGGTTAAAAATTCCCAGAAAATCCCGAAATTTTCGCGATACTACGATTTGTCACGGTTCGCGAGTTTTATTTTTCACTTTTGACGACGCAACCATAGACGTCATTCCACCGGAATATCTGGTATGTCCGATATCGCGGCGGAATGCACACGAGATACATACGTATACACGTGCGTGTCGTAAGACACACGTGCAAGCCGATGTTGGCCGACGTGTGCGAATCAGGTCGCCGGAATGATGCCCATTTCAAACCGGTCTTTGGGAACGAATCGCCCCTATTTTACAGACACCCGCGTGCGCACCGCACGCAATTGCCACGCGCGCACACAATCGTGTGAATCTCGACGTGTGTAAAGGAACCAAGAGAGTATACGTACTACTACTACTACAGATTGACAATTATCATCGACCGAACAACGAACCGCGCGTTCGGGGACGCGAATTTTACACAGATACCCACCGGCAACTCAAATGACGAGTCTCTTCTATAGCTGATCGAACGAGTATGCGATCCGAATTGCTCGTTGCCGACTACATCGCGCGAATTTATGTGCCGTGGGTTTTTACTCGTTTTAACAAAGTTTTCCATTACTGAAGAAAGAAACAACTTCTGATTCTTTTATGTTTTTTCGTCTCGAAAAAACTTACAGTGATTTATTTTAACAGAATGTCAGAACAATTGTTGTCGAGAGTAGAGATTTATCTTGATCTTCTTGAAATCCTTGAAATTTCTTGTCCGATAACGTATATATGTATTGTATATTTACGATATGTCGGTCGATTTCTCGAGTGACAGATATCACCGTCAGTATTACGTCGATACTTGCGTCGAGCGTTGTATTGCGCTCTTCTATGTACGAGTGACGTTGCATTTGGTGGCTGGCACGTTTCGCTCATTGCAACCTCCCTCAGTATTTCGGTACAATGTGTGTGTATGTAAAATAACGAGTGCCGTTCGCTACATGTGTTCGCGAGTTACGCGCGAGACACACGCGTTTTTGTCCCATAAATAAGACAGACACACTCCGCTGAAAGCAACGTTGATAATCGCCGCGCTTTTGTGTTTTAAGAGAACGCGCGCAAACTGCTATTTTCACTACGATAAAGAGCGTATGCACAACGCGCGATATATCTAATTTGCCTTTGTAAATCGTTGATTTTCATACTTGTACATAATGTTTACAATATAATATATTTCGATCATACGACATCACGCATACTTTTTGAGAGTTAACAGTTTCTTCACAAAGTTGTACTCTTGCAAGTTAATCTAATGAAATTTAATATGTAATTTAATTTAAATGTAATTTAATATAATGTAAATAAAATCGATATATTAATGTATCGATTATATTAATATAAAGTAACTATATATAATTTATTATATGTAGTTACTATATATATTATATATATTTTAAACTACATACGTTAACTATATACATTATATATAATTTGAATTATTTTATCCGTAATAAATGGTTGCATTACTTGTCACGCTGAATCGGCTGACGATAAATTCATTAATATTAACGATAAAAAACTAAAATCACACTACAATACTAATATAGCACAGGAACAAAGTTATGCGTAAATTATTTCTACTTGTTTTATTTTTTCTGACCTATGCGGCGTAAAATACTGGAGTTACTCTATAAAAAAGAACTTTTAATATCATATAAAATTTATTTAATATTAAAACGCCCTATACTAGAACTCAGACCAGTAACTGACCAGTTTTTTAAATACAGATCTACTAGGGAGACATGTAAAATTGATACTGGAATGTATCAAAGTTCTCTTAAATAATTCGCTGTGTAAAAAATTTACTTATAGAGAGATATATAAAATGTAGCTTTTTATATATCGCTTTCGATTAAAGAAATGTAACAAAGCATGTATCTATTATAGCCTGCACATTTCCAATATTGGCCATATCGAAAGCCAATTATCGAACATCAATTTATTATACGATAAATAGTACGTCTAGAAGAGTACGGGACTACTGCTTCACACACATGTCACGAATATAAATATTATAAAACGTATATATATATATATACATGTATATATTTCATTTAATTAAACCGTAGGAAACACCGGTAATAAAACCGATACGATCGAACTCGTTTGTGTGATTAGCCGCGATAAAATATAAGTACCTGGAAAATTATTACTGTTTGAAATCTGACAGTTAACGCATTTCGATACATATTCGATTACGTAAATTTTCAGAACATTATGTGATAAAATAAAATTAAAAAACTTATCGTAGAATATTAACAAATTAATCAACTTCAAATTAATATTTTGAATTGTACGATTGAGCCTCAAATTTCTCCGATAATCTTTCCCGTTATATCAGAACAATGATGATATAATCTCAATCTGATGAAGCTTATCAAATCCCTTTGCGTACGAGAACGAATCAGAATGTTATATATAGACCCAATATACATATAGTATATACAGACCGAACGTCGGGCAGTATATATAACGGCAATAATTATCGTACTAATTATCGTCTTCTGTTAGCGGTAATGTAATATAGCGGATATAGCATGAAACAGAAACCGTGAGAATAAATGACATTCGTCTTCTCAACTTGCTGCTTGAGAAGAAAGGCGATAGTAATGTTGTTCTTTACGCGATTTGTTTGTCAACCTTAGCTTTGTTAACGTGTATGTAAATGTATCTCGTTTTCTTTTGGTTTAACATAAAAATGCTTTTTCTCGGAAACCCGAAGTTTTCATACACGACTAATAATAATAAAATTATACGTTGCGGCGACGAAATAACATCGTTGTGGACTCTTATTATTCCGTCTTTTCGCAAAACTACGATAAAAAGAGCTGTTTGCATATTACAAGATCGAGAAGAGAAGAAAGGACCGTGCGATGACTTTCGTGAGAAACTGTTTCGAAAATGCGCCGTTTTTATCGAAGTGCCGCAATGCGTTTCGTCGAAGTGCGGGAAGACGATGATTCGATCGCCTCCTTTTATGTCGTTCCTTAGATATATATAAGGCAAGTATTCCCCGAGTGTATTGTATCTTTGCCGAAAGCTATTTTCTTTAGTGCCTCAATCTTATTTCGAGCGAGAAGAAATCGAAAAACTGGAAATATGCATTACATCGGAGCGCGGCAGTTTTAATCGTTTTATCACCGCAGTTACGCGCGGCGCAAAGAAAAATACGGCTTTTGTACGCCGCACGTATATATAATCAATTCAATCCCAAAGCGCATTCGAAGAATAAACCACCGTCGCGTGGCAAATTGGCTCGGAGTGTGCGCGCATCGCGTTGCGTCGTTTTGCGTGTACATGAAATAAAGCGCGCAAGTTCCACCGGCATATATGCGGTAAAAGCGTTTCGGCAATCTTACTTAAGTGCGACGCTTGCCATATACGAGCAACTACGCGTGACACTCCAAACAACGATGATTTAATCAACTCCTGTCTGCTACGCGAAAGCAACACTCGGCGGCGACGGGCATTTCGATTGCGAGTACCGTGCTTAACGACCGAATCGTTTCCTGCAGGTTAACGCGATTAGTCCGTCCCATTAGTGCGTTCGCGTTTAAGCGCCGCGACGCGCTGACGATTACGGACCGAGTGTCGTCAGGTCAGTTACCAAAACCTCAGTTTTGAATAACATAGTAACTTGACTTTTTAACGGTTAAAAAAATATTATCTTTGTGAAAAAGAAAGAGAGAGAAAGAGAGAGAGAAGGAGAGAGAGAGAGAAAAGATGACAACCGTGAAGCGTCTTTGTTTCCGAATTTTACTCGCGATAAGTGCCGCGGAAATTTCCAGAAATGGGATTTCATGGGCGTAAATCCGCCCGTAAAAATAAAGTCGACACAATAACATTGCGTGTAATTTACAGTGCTCATTGGTGAGAATATCTTTCCTCAAATGTTCTTACACTATGCCGCAAAGTGAAGTAAATCACACGATTTTATTTAGTCGAACGTTACTCTCAATGATGTCGTCCGAACTCATCAGCTAAATTGCAGCGCGATTTAATATGTAAATATGTGTGTAATAGATATAATATACATGTGATATCGCACTTATATACGCAACTGAAATGATAACATTTCGTGGAAAGGTCAATAAGTTCATCAATATCGAGAATTTCCATTTAAATATGCAGCTCGATTTGCTTTTCGCTTTAATTAAAACATTATTCACTGCGGCAATACTAATTATTCAACTGCACGCAGTAAAAGTATGTAAATAACTTATTCGCATTAATCTTCTTTTATACATTGACGCAATTGATACAATCAAGGCCGCAAAGTTTAATTTTGGCGCGAATCTTCAAAAAGGCGATTCTGACGCAAATATTTGTTGTCGAACGTAAAACGCTATATATATGTATAAAAGTAAAAAAAAAAACAAAAAAAAACAAATTCGATTATAAAAATCCCGAAGTTGGGTTAAGAACTTTTCGCGCGCCAAGCATTGTTACGCGAGGAATATCTTTTCTTATGGTCGCAATTGCGACGCAGCAGCCGGAAGAACGGAGCAGAAGAGACGTCAGCAAGAAAAATTGAACTCGCCCGGCAGTTGCGAGATAATATTATTCAGTGAGCGATTGTATTGTTAGATGAGATGCTTCGAGATAAAAGAAAACAAAGCAAGGACAAACAGAGAATTCGAATGAGAGTTACAACACCTTGATCGATCTGTCGCGCGGTCTTTTAAAGACTGCGCCAGTCCTAAGAAGAGACAAGACATTACATATGTCTATTCTATTCGTTTATGTTGTCCGCGTTATATATTTTTTCTTTCTTTTCCAAGACAAATTGACTGCGTTATTTTTCGCGCGAAGTCGAATGAGTTTAAAATTCAAACGTCTAACGTCGAACATAAATCTATTGTTTCTTGAAAAATTTACTTTCCTCGTTATACGTGTTTTTACAACATACAGCCGAACAAAATTTCGCATATCTATTCTTGTCGTATCACGAAACGCGATAACTAGCGCAACTGTTAATTGCAATTATCAACTTCCGTATGTACGTTATGCCGTCTGCCGGCATTGCGTGTGCGATCGTCGCGGCGTGTAGCTGTCTTCACGTGTCGCGAATGAAACAACAACTTTGCGTTCTTTTTGTCTCTAATTATATCTCTCCTCTTTTTTTTTTTACTGTTAATCTTCAATTTCACGAATGTGTGTGATACATCACGCGAAAAGACAAATTACCGTACCGCGTGTTGCATGTCCGCAACTTTTGAAAGAGGTATCCCAAGGTAAAAGGTGAAGTTAAACTTTTACCAGCTGGTCAAAGAGTTTCGCTGTCGAAAAGTTATGAAAGCCCCGAGCTCAGTAAACTACACGTGGCATCCGAAATATCGTACATGACGGCGAATGAGTCTGGTTTTCCACGGTTCATTTAATGTTCGAAACAGCATCAAAGACATGCGCGCGCGCGCGAGATGCTCGAAATCCATTCAAGCAATGACGAACGCACGCGCGCACTTCAATAATCGTGTCGAGACGATAAATGATTCTGCACGTTAATGCAATTTTGTCGTGAACGGGCTTCGCTGCTATCGCGGCCAACAAAATTGATCTTAATTCTCGGAGGTGATCGACCGCGGTCTTGGCCAATGTGCAAGTAAAATACCGCGCGGTTCGGGATTAGACGTACTTTCCATAACGTGTGCCAAATTTTAATGGGCACACTTGGCGCTCCAAAGTAGCTGCTTACAATAAAATTAATGTAAATGGAACTTGACTACTTGTCGAATTAATTTGATTAATCGTGTAATACGTTTTTCGCATAATAAAATACATCAATTGTCGTAATTTATTTTTACAAGTTTCCTCGATTTTTTTTTTTTTTTTTTTTTATTACGGGATACGCGACATGTATACATAACTTCAGCGTGTACATATATATGTATACGCTGTTGAAATTAGAAGACCGTAAGTTTGTGAAAACTACGAGACGGCGTTCTCTTAAGGATTAAGTAATTTGGAGCAACTTCTCATAATTACGTAACTCGCTAGCGCAAATTAAGGCATAACTTCGCATACTTGATTGTAGCTCTAATCTATTCTAATCTAATCCCAGTCACCCCGTCGTGCAATTTCGAGTTATGGACGAGGGAATGGCGTGTAAATTAGCGTGTATAAATTTTATTACATGCGCGTCACAATAATTATTCGTATGACGTTTCAGCTGATGACGTATTGCGATGCAAATTTTATTATTTTACATTTATTAACACAACTCTTTTATCTAACTGCTAATCGCGACGTGCACATATCGTCACTCCCTACGTATAATTACATAAGTGTCACATATGGAATTTTCAGTTTATTGCATAGTGACACTCAGAAAGTCATGTTCTTTGTGGTCACCAAGTATTAAAAAAAAATATTCATAAGTATGATAAAAATTTAAAACCGAAAGATCCCTTAACTAGGGGAACTATATGAAGCTTCAACCTTTTAAACTGCTCTCCTCTAAAATTTGCGTTTTGGAGTTACGGGATTATACGTAGGGAGTGACGATATATGTATATCTACAGCAAATGTTCATTCGATACATGTTATAATATATGAAAATATGTGTTATATAATGATAATTGAATCAAAACAGGTCAACGAGAATAAAGGTATATATTGCCTAATTATAAACGATATATTCCGTAATTAGTGCAGAAGAGAATTTGGCCGCATCGGTTTATTTCATCGATAATTTCTGTGAAACTGTATCAGTCTTTCTGCGTGCGGAAACCCGATGAGCTTGCAGGCCGCGGCAGAAAATCGCGGTAACCCGAGTTTGTCCAATGGAGCATCCGTGTTTTGCGTACGTGTGTGCCGATTGGTCGTGTCGCACGCGATCACGCGAGAGTAGCCAATTGGAACGAATGCCGCCGCGACAGAGAGGCCAGCGTCCTCTGTCATTATTCACGTCACATTAAGCATTTATTATGTTTAACGTTACATTTACCTTGGGGTTCGTTCGCTCCGCTCGAGATCGATGTAACACACGTGAATGCCGCCACCACTCGATCACATCGCGCGCCACTCGGCCGCGAATTTAAATACCTAACATCTCTATGTATCGACGAGCATTATCGGGGAAAATATCGTTTAATTTTTCCATATTACTTTGCATTTTACTTTTTCCCAAAATAATTTAATTTATCATTACAGTGTACAAAAATAACATTGTTTATTTAATAATTCACCAAGCAAAAATTGAATTACTGAAAGAAAATCGAATTAAAATTTGTGAATCCAATTTAAAAAATCACAAACAAAGGCTTTGCGCACCGAGGGTCAGAAACAATCGATCTTTTTTTTCCTTCCAACTGTTACTCCGTGTGTTTATTATTCCGTGAAACGCGGAAGTTGATCCCGTAATGCGAGCATGAGGTCGGCGTGTACCGCTCGGGATATATAAAGTATAATCAAGCACCGCTTATTTTCATGTAAATAAGAAAATATACGTAAAGCAACGGAAAATTATTTTTACGAAACGCTGATTTTTTTATTGAGATGTAAATAATAATACATATATAAAATGCGTAATTATAACAAAGACGAAAAGAATTTACGCTTTTTTCTTAGAAAATATATCTTCAATGATATATTTATGTGAAAAAGTAATTAAGTTTTTGATACACACATGTATAACACGTGATTTTTTAGCCATCTAACAATTTAAATCAACTGAAGAAAAGAATATTTTAACGCGCACTGCTTCACATATATTTCGTAACTGGTGGAAATTTTTTGCAATCTTGTGTGTAAAAGTTTTCAAATTTATTATTCTCTTCGGTAAACAAAACGCGTTAAACGTCTGATGTTATTTCAGATACAACAATCTTAACTTAAAATATCAAAGTGACACATTCCTAGATAGAACGCGACTGAGAGAAATATGACCGCGTCAAGCGCGGCAAGTTCACGCCGCTTTATATTTAAAGTTTGAATCGTCCCTTTAAAAGCCTCGTGTTACCGAGGACGAAACAGCTGAACGAAATGAATGATATCCTTACCTTGGTATCTCGGGACGTGTGGTAGTAGTAAACAAAGGCGAACATCCACGCGCATGACAGTAGCAACGCGATCTTAACGTTCCGCCGCATGACTGCTCTTCTGAATCTCACTTGTTTCGCGTCGCACGTATTTCACCCGCCCGATTAATAATGCTTGATTGTAAGTCTTCTCGTCGTGAATCCTCGTCCTTCTTTCTCATAAAACGGGGCACGCACATCCGCGATCGAGAATGCGGCGCAACGCGATGGAACACTATTAATCCACACGTACCGGCAGCCGAAGCCATACTGTCGAAGCCTGACAGAATGCGGACTCAGGCGTCCAAGCTCGAGCGTCGCCATCTGCCGGCGGCGTACCGGACATATTTACCGCCCGCCTTCTATGCCGTACATCGAATGTTTGCGCGCGCGCAAAAGCGCAATTTAATTAATAATTAACAATTATGATTGCAACGTAATTGTCGATTGGAATTACAATTACACATCTCGTTAATTGCAGCAAACAATTATGTGAAATATAATTGCGAAAAGTAATTGTGCATAAACAATATTGTAGTTTTGCGTGTCAATTTAATTGTAGTTTAGTTAATTATTTATAATTGATACAATTATTTGCAGTTAAAGATATTTTAATATTAATTATATGTATAAAAAATAATAATATTTATACTTATATATTTTGTGTATCCTGAGACTTGCTGAGAACTTGACGGAGAGAAAATAAATAAAATCATTTCGATATGAAAAAATACAAAATGTGTACATGCTCTTTTTATCTGAGGTTTTTTTTTATCAAGCTGAATAAATATGCGTGTAATATACTTGCAATAAAATAAAATCGGAATATAAACCAGTATATGCAATCATGTATAACAAATAAAACAAACAATGTTTCAGAAAAAATAAATGTTTTTCATAACTCTCGGTATAATCGTTCATAGGATGTATCATAATTTTTCATGGATTTTTACGTCAGGGATATCTCGCACGGCATACGTAATTTATAGCAGCTGTAAACCGATATATTGGGTGGATTCCGATAAATCTTCCAAATACGCCCACTACGGAGATGCAGACCAAGCGATGTCGATCTCATACGGATCAGTTTGTCGCGATCTGTCTTTTCGGCAATAGTTCCGCGTGAGTCTGACGAGGTATGACAGAATAATATTTAGTTTACTGAGTTCTCCAAACCCGTCACTGGAATGGCCTCTGCATCGGGATGGTGCCTGTTATTATACCTGAGTTTCTGCGTGGCGTGGATGGACGAGAGGTATTCTCCGCGATAAGAGTTTGCACAGCGCTCGTCGTCAATGTCTTTTTGGCATATCATTTGCATTTGTATCGCATCCGCTATATATGCCAAATCAAATTTTAAAAAAACAAACATGAATTTGCATTATATTTCGATATACGACTGTTAAAGCTGGTGACGATACGTGTATCACGACAGAGAACAATACGTAAAAAATGTTACAAATAAACAATATATGTTTAAAAATCTATACATATATATATATATATATAAATATCTATATATTAGGCTTTATTTTTTTACATAAGTTCTTGATGTTACATAAAAGAACTTCTGAAAATAATTTGCAAATGTTCGAATTCAGGCCCGTTCTCGAATCCCAAGATGGACATCTTATAATCTCTAGCGCAAAAGACAGAAATATCACATTGAAGATAATAGGGGGCGGTTTTGTGAACGTTAACGAAATCAATCTGCTTCACGTAGCATCGGCGGTAATGAACATATAATTTATATAGAAGAACACAAGTATGGATGCAATTAGTGGTCAACGCGCGAGTTTCGTTCTTTTTAGGCGCAAAATGCGACGCGAGTCATCGACAGATGGCGAATGGGATACTTGGCTGAAATGGAGAATTCTCTTCAGCAACTAACGACTATAGTGACAGGCTCCACAGGTTTGCAGAGAAGAGTCGCTACGCTCGAGAGAAACATAGATGTAAACGGCACGAATGCCGAGAACAGATCACGTTTTGTAAGAAATTATACTAAGAAGCAATATTGAATCGATAGTTTGCACTTTTGCATACGTATTTCCTTTGAATTTTTCTCGAGAAAGTTATGTCGGAAGAAACGTGAGAATATTTTTATTATTTTACACGAAACAGAGTGAGAAACAAAAATTTAACGAAAATAAAACCTCGATAGATATAACACGTTAAAGTTATATTTTATCAGTTAGACTAATGTAAAATAATATATATCTTAAAATTACATTACATTCAGCCGTATAATAAAAAAAATACTATCTTTTTAGAACAATATTTCGGGCTTTACAAGAGCTAACATCCGTCGTATCAACATGCGAGTATGTATACATGAGAAAGATAAATATAAAAATTTAATTAAAATCACATTCTTTTAAATGATTAAATTAGTGACTTGTAAAAAATGTGTGCGTTCTTTTAAAGATCAAAGCATTGGAAGATTCGCTGAGAGCTTTGCAAACCTTGCTCCGAGAGAACGAGTGTCAGAGCAATCCGTGTCAAAATGGCGGTACATGTGAAGATCTCTTCGATGGCTATCAGTGTCACTGTCCATCAAATTGGGAGGTGTGTGTGTGTGTGTTAAACATATTGCAAAGAGAAAATATATTTAGTACATTATTATTTTGTAATTTATGATCATTTATGCCATTTTTTAACATAACAATTTCTAGGGTCCAGATTGTCGAACAGACGTTAACGAATGCGCGAGATTTTACGGCACAGATCTTGGATGTCAAAATGGAGCTTCATGTCACAATTTGCCTGGATCTTTTCGGTATACAACTATCAAGTATTTTATTACAGTAATATCTATTTATTACTAGTAGTAATATCTATATTTATTACTAGCAATATTAATAATCATGTATCGTTTGTTTGTATTTTTTGTAAAAAAAGATTTGTGACTTAAGATTTTCTCAAAATTTCTAAATTTTTTTAGTTTTTTATTTTTTTTTATAATTCTGTGTTCAAATATTTCTAACAAGAAAATGTAACATCGTCGTTCAAATGCGTGATTTCTCAGATATATATTATACAGAATACACCTGTGTAATATCGTTTCGATTTCTAGATGCGACTGCTTGCCGGGATGGTTTGGTCTTCATTGCACGCAGAAGACATCGATTTGCAATACAGAAAACTCCGGGGCGCTCTGCGGCGAACATGGTGTGTGCGTCACAAAAAGCAGTAGCTCTCTCGGATATACGTGCATCTGCGATCAAGTACGATTTTTTTCCCTCTTGAGAAAAAAATACATCTTCTCTCCCCTTAACAACTGTTTTTCTCCCTTAACATCATCGAATTATTAAACGAAGCCATTAATATTTTTTTTAATAACTTAAAAATAGAAATAAATTCTTTTGAGTTTTAATCTTTATTTAGAAAAGAGATCAGGAAATTTGTTTTTATCTTTCAAGGGTTGGGAGAGCGACGGCACGAATCCGGCTTGCACTAAGGATGTGGACGAATGCGCTGCGTCTCATCCTCCTTGTTCTGTGAATCCACGAGTGATGTGTCTCAATACGCTCGGCTCATTCAGTTGCGGCGCCTGTCCGCACGGTTATACCGGAAATGGTTATTATTGCACTGACATCGACGAGTGTTCGATCAACAACGGTGGCTGCAGCATCTCGCCTTATGTGCAATGCATAAATACAATGGTAAATACGCACAAACGATACATTTATGTGTATAATATGTGCAGTAAAATTATTATTATCTACTTATTTTCTTATAAAATTTGTAACATATAATATATGTAAAAAAGGACGAAAGAGACTACATTTACTTATTTCAGCGATGATTTTTGCAGGGTTCCAGAATGTGCGGCTCCTGTCCTCCGGGATATCGCGGCGACGGGATCAGTTGCATTTTTGTCGGCGGTTGCGCCATCAACAACGGCGGTTGTCATCCATTAGCCACTTGCACCGAAAATCCATCGCTCACGAGTTCTTACGTGCTTTGTCGCTGCCCGTCGGGCTACATCGGCAATGGAATGGGACCAAACGGCTGTCAATTAGTTGATGTGGTTAATACAGCGTGTTCCAGCAATCCCTGCGTGAACGGTACATGCGTTCCAAACGGTGCAAATGGCTTCACTTGCATATGTAACGCGGGATATACAGGTATAGTGAGAGAGGATGGAAACAATTCCATAAACTGTAACATTTTGCAACACTCCGTTTTGCGATCATGACTGGATATGTAAGATACGGAATTAGTTCGTGCTCACGTCAAAAATGTTCAATAAATATTGTAAATATCAAATGTCACTTGTACGGAGATAAAGATAATGTTCAAATTTGCGTTTTACGAGAAGTAAGCACGTCTATATTTTTAATTAAATATATAACTATCAAAAAAAAGCACTGTCACTTATCTCGTACATTTTTATATTGTTTTATTATTATCGTATTCTTTATATAAACTTTTAGGAACCACATGTAATATACGACCCTATACGGCCGATCCGTGCTGGTCGAATCCGTGTCGTAACAGCGGTACCTGTGTCGTTTTAAACGGACAGGCAACGTGTCAGTGTACGTCCAGCTTCACGGGAAATAGGTGCGAAACACCGCGACAGACGTGCGGCGGTGTGACACGAAACCCCACGGGAACACTTCAATTTCCTATGGACGGTAGTACCTATCAGCATGGATTGAGCTGCGCCTGGGTGTTGATCACGGATCCTTCGAAAGTCTTGAACGTCACCTTCACAGCTTTCAATCTCGAAGATTCCAGGGAGTGCAAGTTTGATTTTCTACAGGTGCGATGATGTTAACGTGTTATGCTTATGACAGTAAAAATTGTTTTTCTCTTTTATCTTTTGTCATCATTAGGATTGAAGATACGCAATATAAATGTCTCAAATCCTTAAAACGTTTTTTATATAAATGCTGTTTGAGATCTTATGATTGTAAGACAGACACGATACGAAAATTATTTCGATGGAATCTGTTCGCATTTTAAATCTTTAAAAAGTTTTCTATGTCTTTTTCCGTATTTTCTTTACAATGCGCATGTATGTGTTTTTAGATACACGATGGCAGAAACGCTGGCAGTCAAATGATCAACAGATTTTGCGGTAACACGTTACCGAACGGAAACGGGAACATTATCTCGTCCCACAATACCCTTTACTTATGGTTCCATTCGGATAGTAGTATATCTCACGACGGATTCACTTTTCATTGGAACAGTATCGATCCTGTTTGCGGAGGTAATTTGGAAGATAATTACGGTACAATAACGTCTCCAGGGTCTCCAGGAAGATATCCCCCGAACAGGGATTGTTTATGGAGAATTTCGATTGCTGATTCAAAAAGAATTCAATTCCACTTTGGACAAGTGATGCTCGAGCAAAATTGCACAAAGGATTACTTAAAGGTAAACGCTTCATCGGATCAGATTACTTCGAAGTTGCATGTTTTTTTCACTCGAATGACTTTGAACATTCTTTTGTTGCGTTATCAAATCTTTTATGTGATAAATTAATTGTTATTATTTGTTGTTATTTTATTATATTAGGTTCTGGGCGCAGAGCACGAACTTTTAGGACTTTATTGCAATCATACTCGTCCACCACCTCTGGTCACTCCGAGTTCTATAGCACGGGTCATTTTTCATTCCGACGAGGACGGTCAAGATGCTGGTTTCCAAATTCATTACTCGCTGATTGAAGGTATTTACGGAAGCGACTTAATTTATATTTATTAATTTAATGTAATTTACCTGTTATCTGCGTTCAGTTTAGTTCGATGATTTTTTTTACCTAATTTGAGACAGGTAATTAATAATAATTTACAAATCAATTCGTATCATTTAGGTATACCCGGTTGTGGTGGAACGTTTACTACTCCCAGCGGCGTGATTCATCCGCCTGGACGGTCTAATTATTCCCCAAATATGGAATGCGAATGGAAGATACAGCTACCAGAAGGCGAACGAATAAAAGCGTCATGGTCACAATTCGAACTCGAGACATCCTACAGTTGTCAATTTGACTCTGTTGAGGTAAACTTTTTTTTTTTTTAGTAAACCGCAAACAAAAATATTTTATAATGTGTTATTTGAATTTAGTATAATATACAACCTACTTCCTTGCTCGTTTTTGTTTCAACTTTCTCAACAATATTTTGTTATACCGCAATAGATAAAAAATTTCTCTTCTAGGTTTATGATGGGCCTAGCACGGATTCTCAATTACTCGGTAGATACTGCGGATCGGTTCTACCGCCGACCATCAAATCCACCTCGAACACTTTAGTTATCATCTTCAAGTCCGACTGGTCATATGAATTGGAAGGATTCGTATTGTCGTACGACACCTTGTGCGGCGGCGAGTTCCGCGACGAAACCGGAATCATCAAGTCGCCCTTCTATCCGGAGCCTTATCGCGAATCGAAAACGTGTATCTACGAGATCATACAACCGACAAATAAAAGAATCGTATTGACCATAGAGGACTTGGAAATCGAGGGTAGGAATTCAGAATGCTACTACGATTACCTCGAGATTTACGATGGCGATAGCGAAAACTCAACGAAACTCGCCACGCTATGCGGCAATCGTGAAAGCATGTCAGATAATTCTTATTATTCCGCATACAATTATATGTACTTGAAATTCACGACTGACAACAGTGTCGAAAATCGGGGCTTCAAAGCCAATTACACAACCCTCAATCGCAGTGAGTTGATCAAAAAATTTTTCGTGAAATTGCAAAACTCAAAAAATTAAAAAAAGCAAGCTTAATGTTGTTCTTTCTTTTGTCAAGGATGTGGTGGATTGTTGAAAGAGACGAGCGGAGTAATCCAACCACCTATTGAAGATGGACTGTATGTCAATAACGAAGAGTGTATCTGGACCATCAAAGCACCACCGGGACACATAATACAACTCACCTGGTTGTCGTTTCATTTGGAAAATCAGCGTGATTGCAGACATGATTACGTCAAACTTTACGAAAACTACATTTCACTTAACGAAAATGTAACAGCAACGTATGTTGACAGATTTCTTGTTTCTTTCAACAGCTGTGTTTTTTTATTTTATTTTACATATATTGACTATATATGTATGTATATACATATATATATATATATATATATATATATATATTTTTTAGATATTGTGGTAATAATAAACCAACCGACATGACAACAGAGGGTTCCACACTTACCATAGTTTTCCACACTGATTCGAGTATCAGATACGAAGGATTTGTCGCCTCGTACACCTTTGCGGACGCATCGAAGGTCTGCGGTGGTCGTTATTTGAAACCGTCCGGATTTATTAGATCGCCAAATTATCCAGAAGTTTATCTAAACAACAAAGATTGCGTTTGGATCATCCAGGCCGAAAACAAACATAGAATTATTCTTACGGTTGAGTACTTCGAAATAGAGAAACATTCGTCTTGTTCATTCGATTACTTGGAAATCAGGTAATTAATTGAAATTTCTCGCTCAGACAAACTGTTATTCTGTGTTATTCATATATTTCAGGAACGGTGGATATGAATCCTCGCCGTTAATCGGCAAATACTGCGGCACCGATATACCCACCGAAATACCGAGTCAGACTAATCAACTCTACATTAGATTTTTTTCGGACTATTCGAGATCGCTGAGAGGTTTCGAGATAAAATGGGACAGTACCACGGAAGGTATAAAGAAAAACAAAAAATTTCTCCGACAAGAATTCTCACAAGTTGTTTTATGTTCCGAATTTACATATTCGAGTTTTTAGGATGCGGCGGTACGTTGTCCGGGATCAGCGGCGACATTATATCACCGAACTATCCCGAACCTTACACTGACAACGCGGATTGTTATTGGAAGATCGCTGTGGCGGCAGGTAATTTGGTGGAAATCGTGATACTGGATCTCGAACTCGAGTCGAACTTACGGTGCAGATATGATTTTATCGAAATATTCGACGGCATTTTGCACCGCACAAATAAAAGACGTTACTGCGGCGGAACGTATCCGAAGATCATTCAGTCCAAGTCCAACGAAATGACCATTCGGTTCCGCAGCGATTTTTTGACTTCTGCTCGCGGTTTTCATATACAATATCAAACGCGTAAGTTATTAACTTGTTAGTATGAATCAATCGATGTCACTGGTTGAAAAAAAAAAAAAAAAATATTTTTAAAATGGCTGTGTTATTATTTTTATTGTATTTTTTATGTTGTTTTTATACTGCAGGATGTCACAACAAATTAAGCGGTTCCCACGGCGTGATAGAGTCGCCGAATTTCCCCAACGAGTACGCGCATTCGACGAACTGTAGCTGGACCATCGAGGCTCCGATTGGCAACACAATCAATCTAACTTTCTCGCATTTCGATCTCGAAGAACCGCGTAAAAGAGAAGAACAACAAAATTGTGGATACGACTATCTTCTAATCACGGAGGGTGAACAAGACACCTCCAACACCGAGCTAGGTCGATACTGCGGAACTGTCGATCTTCCGTTAAGGATCCACTCGACGCAACATCAAGTATTCATAAAGTTCATCACGGACCTATTTATCGCTTTCGCCGGTTTTCGACTCGAATGGGTTGTGCACGGCTGCGTCGAACATTTTACTAAACCGTACGGCGAGTTTACATCACCCGGATACCCATTGTCTTATCCGACGAATGTTGACTGCGAATGGTTGATTGAAGTGGATCATATGCACAGCATCGAGCTCACTCTTCACGAAGTGAGTGTATTTCAAAAAGTTGTATTTTCAGATCAAGTACCAAGACTAATATTTTTCCTCCTTCTCTCTCTCTCTCTCTCTCCTACACTTTTTTGAACACGGAAACTTTATCTCTTCCCAGATAAACACCGAGAACCGCAAGGGATGTTACTTTGACAAACTTCAAATCTACGGCGGTGAGGATGTTGACGCGCCGAAATTAGCCGAGCTCTGTTACTCAGACAAACCGGTGATCTATACCAGTCCCGGGAACAAAATGTTTGTGAAGTTCCACTCGGACATATCGTACGCCGGCCGTGGGTTTAACGCCACTTACAGAACCGTACCCATCGAATGCGGTGGTAAATTCACATTGAACTCGGGCGTCATTCACTCGACCAATTATCCGCAGAATTATCCAAAGATTCAGAATTGCGAGTGGCTGCTGGAAGTCGACAGCAATCATGTTATAAATCTCACTTTCACGGACTTCGATATCGAGAATAGTAGGAATTGTTCCGACGATTACGTTAAGGTATAATACGTGATAATTGAGAAACAAAAATTGATCTCTCATAGAAGTGGAGTAAATATTCGCAACATTTCTTTATATTATTTTACGAAACTTTACATTGTAATAGATCTTTGATGGACCGACGAAAGATGACCTGTCCCTATTGGGATGGCATTGCGGTAACACGCTGCCGCCGACTTATATCTCGCGTAGCAATCAAATGTTAGTGGTTATGCGAACCGACATGATGATTTCAGCCAAAGGATTCATGGCACAGTTTCGTAGAGCCTGCGGTGCTCGTATAATTGTGAAAGATCACGGTTTTCTTACGCCCCCGACTAGCCACAATGACGAATACGACACCAATAATTGCACGTGGACCTTGATAGCTGAAAATCCAGGTAAAACACAAGTCAACGCATTATCTACGTACTTTTGATACTATACAGTTCGAATTTTAAATGATTGGTTTCTTTTAAGTGATTGACACTCGATCTTTGAAAACAATGTTTTTCGCCGTAGATGACCACGTGACTATTATCTTCACGCATATGGAGATCGATCCGAATGATTTGACCACCATGATAGTTCACGATGCGACGAATCCTTTGATTATAAATCCATGTGCTTGGGTCTCTCTTCAAGTGTTCGAAGGTGAAAACACGGACGGTCCGGTTTTAGGAACGTGGTGCAACAATGTTACACCGCCGCCAGTTACGAGCACCGGAAATTCGCTCACTCTACATCTATTTACACAGTTCGAATTTTTTACCGGCTCCTTTGTCGCGACTTATTCCGTACTGAATACAGGTACGTCTCGAAAAGTAATTGCGATATTTACAAAAAAGCGATGTTTTTTAAAAACTTTCTGTTTTTGCTTTCTCTGTTTTTTTTTTTTTTTTTTTTTTAACACAGCTTGTGGCGGAAATTACACTTCTGAACAGGGGATGATCACGTCACCGAATTATCCCAAAAGCTATCCCCTGAACGCGGAATGCATCTGGATTTTAAATACATCACCTGGTAACAAGGTGACTCTCACGTTCTCGGAGTTCGACGTTGAATCGAGCGAAAATTGCGATATGGATTATCTGGAAGTGCGGGAAAACAGCGGAATCGGCAAGCTCATTAACGTTTTTTGCGGGACAGACGTCACGCCGATCACATCTTCGACCAGACTGTGGATCAAGTTCAAGAGTGACGGTTCGGGTACCGCCAAGGGCTTCATGGCTGAGTATAATTATATCGGTGGAAACGAACTTGAAGGACCTATAGGACGCATTACCTCGCCGTTATATCCGAGAGCTTACAGAAAATCGGGTGAATTTTCATGGCGTGTCACCGTCCAAATGGATTCGGTCATACGCATCGAATTCAAAGAAATACACATGGAAAACATTGACCAAGAATCGACGTGCCTTTACAAAGGTAGTGTTGAGGTAAGTATTTGTATCGAGGCATATGATTGTAAAATAATAAACATCCCACACAGACATCCATCCATCCAGACACCCATTAGACATCTATTAGATGTCGCATGGAGCTGTCGACGTCTAATAGACGTCTAATGGAGTTTTTTGTTCTCTGTGTGGGATGTTTAAAAGGTAAGAAGATAATTATATTTAATACATTTATTATTGTGTATTTAATATTCTAATGTTTTAATTCTTCGATCATAAGAGTTAATAAAAGATCGTCCACAAGCATAACTTGATCACATTAAACATTTTTCGTAATTCGTTTCTGGTTAGATATTTGATGGATATGACGAGGAAGCGCCAAGTTTGTTGAAAGTATGCGGCTATGTTCTACCAGATCCAGTGCAGTCATCGAGCAACGTGGTCTTTATCAAAATGGAGTTAATCGGTTATCTTGGAATGGGAAGTTGGTTTGATCTCACGTGGCTTCAAATACCAAGAGAAACTGCAACTACTTCTAAAGAAGTTACTTGTAATAAATATTCTATTATTCCTTCAATATTTTTTATTTGCAACAATTTTCATTTAATTGATTTTCTTTTGTTTTTGACTTTAATTGTTTATTTATTTTATTTCACACAGTATCAGAATGCAACAAGGAGGTAGCTTTGGTGGGCGATCACAACAACACGTATGCCTTCAGCTCGCCCGGTTGGCCGACCGGTTATGACGCCAATTTGCATTGCAATTGGGTTTTTACGTCGCCACCGGGCACACATTTAGTGCTGAGAATAATAACAATGGATTTGGAAGAAACTAGCAATTGTGTGGCAGACGCGGTTTCCGTTTATTCAGGATATGCGTTGACATCGACAAGTAACGCGAATCTGGAAAGCAGATTATGTCTGTCCAACGCCACCTCGAACTTAATTCAAGGAACAAATGTGATGACCGTAAAATTCGATACGGATTCGTTCATCAATAAAACTGGCTTTAACGCTTATGTGTATCGAGGTAACTACATCTAATTGTTTAATTTGTTTTTTAACAAAAAATTACTTTTAGTACGATAAAATATTCTTTAATTGTTATTGTGATATTCTAGATTGCGGAGGCATATTAACCGGTCCCAACGGCGTGATAGAGCACAATAATTCTTCTGTGAGAGCGATTCGAACGTGGTATTTCACGTGCGAATGGAACGTAACAGTGAGATTCGGTAGGACTATTAAAGTTCAGATTACGGAGATGTCCATAGACGCAATGTCCGATCATTCGTGTGGCGATAATTACCTGCTAGTTAGTAAACACATTATATTTTGATATGAGATAACTTTAAACAGTAAATGCGAACACGAGAAAATAATAAACAAAATAATTTACACACGTAACGCTTAATTTACACACGTGACGCATTTATTGGAGACAATAATTATTTAATTTAACATATTAGCAAATAAAAGAGAGAGAGTAAAAAACTTTTAAAAACAAATAAAAATAATCCGTGTATATAATTTTCTAGTTGCGGAACGGAAACGGAATACTTTCGCCTCTGTTGGGCAATGGTAAGTATTGCGGCGATGTGGCGCCAGAGGAACTGGAAACTACCGGAAACCATCTTTACGTTAAAGCTGCTGGCAGTGGTCTGCATCTTCGCTTCAAACTTTCTTACAGGTGATCTTTTTGCTTGCATATTCTTAATATATTCTTGAATCGATAAACGCTATGGATGTAGATTTCGTAACTTTGTAATCGTGAGTTAGCTAGACGATATTCATTTAAACTAATTCAATTCGAATTACTTGGTTACTTTAATTCTTGTCGTATTGTAGAGAAGTGAGCATGACTTGTGGCGGCGAGTTCGTCTTCTCAAGCAGAGAAAAAAGATGGAACATCTCGACTCCCAACTATCCGTCCATTCCTCCAACCTATGCCGAATGTACTTGGATAGCGACTGCTCCGCCTGGCGAAACAATCTCTATCCATTTTATAGAAAGATTTGATCTGAGCTACAGCGAAAAGTGAGAGAGAGTTCTGAATTGCGCTAACAAGATACAAAATAAATCACTACATTAGAGAATTAATCAAAAATAATAATTTTACATCATAACAATTATTTTCAGCTGCGAGAGAGAATACGTTGAGATAAGAGACGGCGGAACCGACAGTTCGAAGTCCATGGGAAGATATTGCAAAGACGTGGCACCCAGCAGCATGACTACCATCGGCAACATGATATATATTCGTTTTTACACGGACGTGCTGGAACCTAAAAATGGTTTCAAAGCTGAAATTGTTGCAGGAGGTAAGCGACGCATATAAACGTATTTTATCAATTGTGAAAAACTCATTATCTTTGCTGTTTTTTTTTCTTTTACGTAGAAATGTGCGGTGGAATTTTGCGCGGTACCAGCGGTGTCATCAATTCGCCGCTTTATCCGCATGACTATCCCACAAACCAGAATTGCTCCTGGATAATAATAGGACCGACCGATCACACCTTGAAACTGCAATTCCGCGATATACGACTTCCCGGTTTTCCAACTGGATGCAACACCGATTACGTTAGAATCAGTGAAAGATTCACAGACAATACCAGTGAGTAGGCGCGCATAAAACTGATTGCGTAAACATTTTGAATGAAAATTTAACAGCGACAAGTAAACGTAAATCTTTGTGTACAGCTTCGATAATTGGAACTTATTGCGGTCTTGAAAAACCGGATGTAATTGAAACATCGACGAACGAGGTGTACGTGAACTTCAAGAGCGACAACAGGAATTACATAAGTTACACGGGCTTCAGTATAAACTTTACCACTAGCCAAGAAAGTTAGTATAATCGTAAAATAATTTGTGTGTTGAGCAATTTTCAATAGCATGCTTTAAACTTTATGTATAAGCTTATTGATATAAGCTTCAAATAAGCTTCAAATTTTGTTACAAACTTTACATCATATCTGCTTGTAGCGTGCGGAGGTTCATTATCCGCAATGATTGGAATAATTAAGTCTCCCGGATATCCCAATCCGCGCACAAAACCCAGGTAAACATTTTCTTTTTTGTTTTATTTTAACGAATTAAATTATCTCTATCCATCTCTTAAACCTTTCAGCAAAATATTCTATATGCAAATAAAACAACTCATCAATACATTTGATGTAAAAATTATTAAGTGTGTCTTTTTTAGTTTATTGATATATGTAATAAATCAATGAATTTTAAATCAATTTTAAGTCAAAATAAATTACGTATTACATATGTTATATTGATTAATTTCTTATTAATATCACAGTATTAAAAAATAGAAGTCAATGCTGTTTCAATGTACGTTTTTAGATTAAATGTGACATATATTACAGATACTGCGATTGGCGAATTACGTTACCAATTGGTTATCAAGTTGTAGTGAATATTTTGGATCTAGACGGTGTTACTGAACTTAGGGTACCCAGCATAGGATATGCACTTTCGGTAAATAACGTGCACCACATCAACACTAAACAAAAGAGATGTTATTTCGAGAAGAAAAAAAGCGTTGACATTTTTCTTATTTGCAGTTCTTTAATGATTTTCGTTTTAAGTCGAAGATCAAACTGTTAGGACAAAGCGGTAGCGATAGCACAGAAGAGATAAGGAGTTCCAGTAATACTATGATTATCGCTTACTGGTCTTCAATCGGACATCGAGGTTTCAAACTTCGATACTTTGCTCAGGCTCCAGCTCGTAAGTCTCGCAAAAATAATTATCAATTTAAAATTTAAATATTATAACTTTTTTTATATAGATATAATCTTTACGTCTTACAAAGATATATATTTTATGATTGTGTACGTATGGCTTACTGTTGCGTATAAAAAGTAATATTAACAAATTATTGATATTGATTATTTTAATCGACATTTTTAACCGACAGCTTGCGGTGAAAATATAAGAGAACGTGAAGGCAATATAACGATTCCCACGACTTTGCCTTTTAACGAAACCTCTTTCTTTTGCAATTGGAAATTGGAACCGCCTAAACATATGAACAATTTGGCCAATGTTACCGGTCTAACACTGACAATAAAATTCAGTGGCAACTTGGGTGCAACTTATCCGATGTTAGAAACTGGACCTAATATTCGATTTGGACATAATTATTTTAGATCTTCGATTCGAAGAAATTGCGAATATCCTCAATACCTTGAACTCCATGGTAAAACAAGATTTACTAATACTGATTTTTTAATTTTTATTACTTTGAAAATGTGACAAACAGTATGTAGAAATATGCCTGTATTTATATGAACAAGCAAAATTGTTGAATATTGCAGGCATCGGAAAGCTATGCGGAAATACTACGGAAACGCGGTTCTTGAGAAGTCCACAAATAGTCAACCATTTGTCGGTATAGATTTATTTGATTGTCTTATGTTTATATATAGATGTAACAAAAATTTTTAAAAAGAGTTTATAATATAGGTGTTCCTAGTTCAAATTATTAATTTATATTTAATGTATTCACAATAACGAAGAAATTAAAATATCTGCTAACTTTTAGATAATGAACGGTACTTACGGAAAACGTATGAATTTCAACTTGCAATATCAATGGCAACCTTGCGGTGGCATCTTACGAGGTCCGTCTCACACTATTGTGCCACCAAAATACATTACTTATCCGATAAACTGCGTTTGGAATGCGGAGTATCCTGAAGGTGAAACGATCAACGCGACTATTTTCAACCTCGAACTTAATGATTGTAACAGGAATTATCTTATTGTTAAGTGAGTTCTTTTTTTTTTTTCTACCTGTTACGTCGTGCGATCTTCAGTTATCATTACACGATCGTTTATTTACGATTAGGAATGGTGGACCGACATCGCCGCAGATCGAACAATACTGCGGTGCTTCTGCAAAAACGCATAGATACAACATCAGTAGCATCTCAAATCAGTTGTGGATAGAATATTTCGCGTCCGATAATTCGAGTCGCTTTGAAGTAAGGTTGGAAGTTGCCAGCGCAGGTTGTGGCGGATCCTTACACGGTAGCAATCGCATCATTTCGTCGCCTGAGTAATTATATATCTCGTTCTCTTGGGATAATACAGAATTCCCACAAAAGAATACAATTTTATTATTTAATTGATAACATTTTATATAAATGCAGATTCCCCAAACAATATCCGAACAACGCTGAATGTACGTGGGAGATAGTAGGTGGCAATGGGTATCATATAGGACTATCCTTCGTCGATCGGTTTAATCTTGAAACTAGTCCTAACTGTGAGAAGGATTATGTGGAGGTGTGATTTATTATTATTATTATTATTATTATTATATTAGATTTTACATTTACATTAAATATATTATATACATACTAAATATTTTTTCATATTTTATACATATTTATAGTCACATATATTTAGAGTCACATTTACACGTTTATTGTATATTTTTTTTATTTGTTTATATATTCGTCAATCGTCGCAATATTTTTGTAATAAGTGAAAAATATAAACGAAACTAGCGAACAAATGTAACACGTGTTGCAGGTGTTCGATTGGATCAGAGGAGAAGAAACTTACACCAGCGGCGAGTGGAAGAGCCTCGGTAAAGTTTGCGGTAGGAACATACCTCCGCCGTTTAACTCGACGTCGAACCACATGAAGGTGATCTTCCGTTCGAACGAAGCGATACAGTCGGACGGTTTTCGCGCTGTCTGGTCTGAGAATTGCGGCGGAATTTTCCAAGCGACCGACAAAGCCAACTTCATTCAATCGCCGTCATATCCAAACTTCTATCCACCAAGCGCTTACTGCAATTACACCATTGTAGCGCCAAACGACGATATTGTCGTCGAGTTCACGGACTTCCAGCTCGAGCGCGGTGAGTGACGATTGTTACTCTGCTATTTTATTCTTCTCTCTTTCTTTTTTTCGTTTTCTTTTTCTTTTTCTTCTTCTTGATACAGTTTTGTTTATTTTAATGCGCTCTTTTCGAAGACGAATTCGTCAATTATAAGTTTTGATATATTTTCAAATTTAATTATTTTTCGTAAAAAGGTCGCGGAGACTGTCGTTTCGACAACGTCACCATTATATCGGAACATATGCGAGCGTACATGGGAGAGACTGTGGAAGTTTATTGCAGCAATACCAAACCACCACTGATAAGATCGTTCTCGCGAATACAAGTTATCTTCATGACGGACAAATACGTGCAGCGAAGCGGTTATCAGTTCCGATATTTCATCAATAGTAAGATTTTTTTCTATTCAACGCGACAAATAATGATTTTGAGAATTATGAATTGTGAATGATTAGATCTGCGATTATAAGAGAAAGCAATATTAATACCGAAGAACAACCGGAGAGAGAATCGCTAATAAGAATTTAAAAAATTATCGTAATTAACAGAATGCGGCGGTATAATTACACAACCTGCCGAACTCAAGCCTTTGATGCACGGAGAGGAATACTTCGGACGTATGAATTGCACTTGGATCATTAAAGCGCCGCAAGGGAAGAGTGTACTCGTACGATTCGAGAAGTTCATTCTCGAATTCAGCACAAGGTAAGCTCTCGCGATGCGAATCTATGTCAAGAGTGTGCTCCTTCATTACATTATCCGATTTTATCAATTTCAATCGTTATTCGCAAATTTGCTTTGTAGTTGTTACTTCGACAACGTTGCCGTTTACGAGGGCGATACGGTTCAACCTGACAAACGCATAGCACTGGTCTGCGGTAACTTGACCGAAAATTTACCTACATTCAAATCTGAGTCCAGTTCCATGGTTATTAATTTCAATGCTGATAATTCACGACATTTCGCGGGTTTCACTGCTAAGGTACTGCGGCTTCTTTACATTATCCAAAAGGACGGATGAATTATTCGATAATTATAGAATGTTACAATGACTATGTTATATTTTTTTTAGCTTTTATTATTTTAATCAATTTCGAATAACAGATGCAGGTAAAAACAAATTGTGTAATAACATGAAATATAATGTAATTTTAGGTGTTGTTCACAACAAGTCCGGCTGATGGATGCGGAGAGTTTATCAATATGACGTCGATCCGAACTAAATCATTCAGAACTCAACAGGCTGCTACTTACAAGCCGTTCGAGGAATGCCACTGGACCGTAATAACACCGCCGGGCAAAAATATCAGATTTACGATTAACAGCATGGATATTAAAAACTCAACTGGTAACAACATCACTCGAAGTAGTAATTGTACCGGTGATTATCTCGAGGTAAGCTTGAGCTTCGAAATTAATAATCACGCTTGACAGTGCTGATAACAATATTGTACTTGCTGATGCATTCGTATAAACTTGATACACACAAATATAATATATTAGTTGAAAACAATCTTATATTATAGTCATGGAATAAAAAGAAAGAAATAAGAAAAGTCTTTATTTTGTCGTTGAAATGTTCGTCAAGCAAAAAAATATATTTCGATGTTCCGGGACTACTTTTGTGGCACGATAAACATATTTCAACTAGCAGACAGTTTGCAGCAATAATCGACATATTTTGTTGTATAACATCTATTGACAAGACGTTTACTTTTTGAAACAAAAGTCTAAGAAAGTTTCTAGTAATGAAAGGAAATATGTTTTTTCGCTTGATAAACTTTGCAATCTTCAACGACGTCATTTATTTGATTCAACATTCTGTCATTTGGTTTATGTCAACTTGTTAAAAAAAATAATGAATTTGTTTTATTGTTCTCAGGTTCGAGATGGCAGTGGACCTTACGCCGAAGTTTTAGGCCAATTTTGTGGCACCACATTGCCACGTCCTGTTGTATCCACCTCAAATTCACTGTGGATTAGATTTTATACTGACGGCACTTACGAAGGTGCCGGCGCGACAGCCAATTTGGACGTTATTGATTGTAAGAAATCTCATGTGCATACCTATCCGACATATTTCTTCTTTGATTGTGTTAGCATCAAATAACTTTTTCTAATTACATTAATTATGTTGCAGCATTGTGCGGCTTAAATATTCGAGAAATAAACAAAACAATACAGGTGCTCACTTCACCGGGTTATCCGGACACGCATACTTCTGGAGTACGGTGTCGCTGGACTCTACAACATTCCGATAAGTACAGCGATAGTTTGCGACTACGATTTATAGATTTTGATACGCCGGATACCAGCAAATGCGACACCGAATATTTAGAAATTACCGAGAACAAAGTGAGTCCTTCGCGAATAACGAAGTAAAATTTAATAATTATTACGTGTTCGCGTAATATTTATATTACCAAGTTAATTATTTTATATTATTATTACCAATTATTTTATTGTAAGCAATCGATAAAAAAAATAAACCTGTCATTTTTCTCTCAACCAGAATTTTATCAACGAAGGCTTTGGATCGAATTTTATCTATAGCGGAACAAAGTATCACCCAATTTCCGTCGAGATGGTAAGATTTCATATATATATATATATATATATATATATATATTTTTTTTTTACATAAAAATTATATTTCATAATAGTAATTTTTATATATTCCCATTATTTTTAATCATTTAGGGTAGTCATCTGCCTTTTTCCTCGTATAAATATTGCGGTAGGGAACTGCCACACGATTATTACAGGTACTTGATTGTAGCTTTTCTGCATGCTTTATTACATATGTGTACGTGTATACGTAAATATCTTTATTAAAAGCGTTAGATACACAAATCGTATATTCTCGCGCAGTTACAGCAACAGTATACAAGTGATTTTCAAATCATTGACCAACGGCTATAAAGGCTTCAAATTGGAATATAGCACAGCGAATTGCGATCGGAATTACACGAGCGAGCAAGGACGAATTCTGCATCATGAATTTACGAATTGTTGGATTTCAATCACCGCACCGGCAAACCGCACTATTTCCTTGTATTTCAATCAATTCAGAATTTACGACGCGGAGCACTGCACGCACAACGCGCTGCAAGTACGTTTTTCAAAGAAAACAAATTTATATTCGAGTAAAATACGGAGAAATTGTACGATTTATTTTCTCCGAGCTAAAATTACTGTAGCGAAACACGTTTCAACGCGCGTGAAAGAAATGCGAAGGTGAATTTTCAAAGAAGAAATTTACGTGTCGTGTAGGTGTATGACGGCGACTCCAGCGGACCGCGTGTAAGGACGTTGTGCAGCACGGCGCTACCGAACCCGATTTTCAGCACCGGCAACAAACTCACTCTACACTCTTGGACCGAGAGCGCTAGCTCTTATCAAAGTTACGACATCATTTACACGACTACGGACGCAGGTACGAGTCAAGCGCTCTCTCTCTCTCTCTCTCCCTCTCTTTTTCGTACAGCAATATACACAAATCTACCCCCGTTGCTGCATCCGATTATAAACGCGTCACCAGATGCGGAGAAATTACAACACGCGGTCAATGATTTACGACACTGCGACGACACGCCTCGAGATACGCGCTCGTGAAATGTTGCGGTGTATTTTCACACGGAAAATCTGATTTCGCAAATATCGCGCGCGCGCGCGCGCGCGTTATGACGCAAATAAATGAATACGAATACAAATAAAAAATACAAATCGAGAACGAGAGAAAGAATAAGAAAAAATAGTTGTGTATATCTCTTATTATAAAATACTTAAAACATTCTAATCTACCCAGGTCCTGGTTGCGGCGGTCGCATATTTAACTTCGGCGGTAGATTCACCTCGCCGTTGTATCCCAACATATATCGCAACAACACCGTATGTACCTGGGACGTGAGCGTGCCACGTGGGTTTAAGATCATTCTTGATTTCCTCAATTTCGACATCGGTACTTCGATACACTGCGATAATAATAATCTCAAAATCTATGACTTTGGACCGACCGGAGAAAATTTGCGCAGTACTTACTGCGGAGGGGTAAGTTTGTTCTAAATTCGTATTCTTGAAGGCTGTATTTCAAAAATTCTGTAATTATTGGAAAAGAAATGAATATCTTAAATGATGTTTGTTTCTTGTAACAAAACTTTATTAACTTTTGCACTACAGACATTTCCAAAGATTTTTAATATCTTGTTTCAACCTTTTATGTTAAAAACATACACCTAAGATATACAATCAAAACAACAAATAATCATTAAACAACTATCAAGAACATTCTCGAAGTATAGTTTGTATGTAATAATATGTAATACAAAATATAATATATTGTTGTTACATACACAGGATGATCCAGCGAGAATAGAAGCTGATAGTAATCGCGTTCTCGTTAAATATACTTCGACAGTGAACAATGTTGGAACAGGATGGGTTATTGCTTTTATGGCCCAATCGACCAGTAAGTACAAATATTTAATTTGATTTAATAACATGATATCTTTAAATTTTTGTCTTGTAAATTAAATCTTACGTGCAATAAAAATTAATTGTAAAACTATGTTTTTAGCACATCCCATTGAAATAATAGATGGTTGGTATTAAAAACATCAAGACTGCGAAGATCTGCTATGTGTGTAGATAAAATACAAATAACTACACATTCTTGAAGTTGTTTAAAACAGATTAATGTAGATAAAAAAAAAATAAATAAATTTAATCTAACAAACAAAAAATATTTATGAACATCTTTTTTTTATGTTGTTTGAGATCTTAATATCAAGAGGTGTTGAACTTATCAATCTTTTAATTCTTCATCTGATACCGCTGAGCAATTTTCTTCGCTACTCTCATCTTCTTTAGCGACCTCGTCCTCGTCCTCAATTTCTTTCAACTTCACAGGCGTTTCTTCCTCGATCAGATTAGTGATATGTTCTTGCGGTTCTTTCTGATTCTTCTCTTCGACTTCTTCCTCTTTTGATAATTCGACTTCTTCAGCTTTTGTATTCTTAGACTCTTCTTTTTCTTTCTCTTTTATCTTTCTTATCGAATTTGAATTCTTAGTTTTCTCATCGACATTATTTTGATCGTTTTCAGAATCTTTCGAACGCTTTATTCTTTTTTGCCTGATTTTCGGTGGATCATCTGCCGGATCAAAAATTTCCCACTCCTTTGTATTCATTTCTTCCTCAAGATCTGCTAATGTCATCATTTTCTTTTCTTCTTTTTTCGTATTAGTCGTTTTATTCGAATCTTTCGTTATGGAACGAGTTAATCTCGGCTCCTTTCTAATTTCTTGTTTCTCGTTTTCTATTTTTTCAATATTTTCCGATTTCTTCTTGAAATTCTTATCGTTTGTTTTCTTATCGATAATATCTCGGCCGTTTACAGAATTTTTCGATGATGAACTCTTTTCCTTCGTTTTTCTTTCTCGTTTCTCAATGTTTTCTACTCCCTTAATGTTTTTCAACTTCTTCTTGTTTTCTTCTTTTTGGTTCTTTTTTGGTTTTTGGCGAATCTCAGTGTCTCGGAAGGCGTCATATTCTCGTTTGATACTTCTATTTTTGTCTTTAATTATTACTTCACCGTCCTCTTTTTGTTTATTTTGTTTATTCTTTGACTTCTCTTTCGATTTATACAAATTTTTTAATTTCGAATACTTTTCGGCCGGTCTCTCGTTGTCGTGGTTCGTTGTGCTTTTTCTTTTTCTGTTTTTGAGTTTTTTTTCCAGTGTATTTTCATCTCTAACAAATGTTCCAATTAATTAACAACTTATAAGCTTATGAAGATAATAAGTTGGAAAAAATAGAAAATTATATATATTAATTTTGATAGAAATATTAAAAATTCATTAAAATTGTTAAACATATAAATATTTGTCAAATATGGAAATAAATACAATCTCCCAAAGTGCGAGTTAAGTTGTATATGAGTTTTATTTTGTATCTTGTGTTTACTTTCTTATTCCAATATCTACTCACCTTGAATGATGTTCCACATCGGTTTTCTTTTCCGTCATGTTATCGCTGTCCGCGGATTTCACATCGTTCGATTTTTCTGCGAAAGTCTCCGACACAAGTATCGTGATTAATAAAAGCGCAGTCAACAGTAACCACAATCTACAAAGATCGAATTTTTTCTTATTTCAGTATTTTTCCTATATCGCAAGTATATATATTGGATAAAGACAAACGTAATTTTATATACAGCAGTATATACTTGATCTAAAATTTCTGCCTCTTATTCGCAAATTTACTTTAAGAATTTAATACTTATATGATTTAACTGAAGGCAGATTATAATGTAGAAAAACTTTCCGAATCAGAAAGTTTTTTTGATTAAATAGGACTCAATTGTCAACAAGCGTGATCACGACGTGTAATGTACATTACCTCATTGTGTTATATTTCTTCGAGTTCACAATTTAGATTACACCTCAAGTTTTTGTAGAGTCTAGCGCGACACTATCTCTTTTCAGGTAGCAATTGCTCTTTATATCTTTTTACGTTGTTGATATCCCGATAACACTGACGCGCCACGGATTTTTGTAGCCGATATAACGCAGATCTCAAGTCGAATCTAAGAGAGTAACGAATTGAAACACGCTGCCACGCGGCGTACGCAATGTACGAGAGTTTACGTGTCGCTACAATCCCGCGACTGAACTCGTATTAACTATTGACATGACCTCAAAGTATGATCACACGAGTGCGCAAGATACTACAACAACGTACATACATGACTCAATTTTTAAATTCTTGAATTAAAACGAATAATTTCGAATTAAAAATTATATCTAATCTAATATTGATAACGATTGGTTGATTATTAAGATGTTTTCTGATATCTCTAGCTACTCGAATAATAAAATACGTATATTGTTTACTTTTAAAGATATTTTTACGAGAAGTGTTTGTCTTACCGATATACAGCAAGTACGAATTATAAATATATAGATTGTCGAGTTTATTTCTAAATAATATTTCACAAAAACTTACACGAAGAAAATGCAATTGACGTCAAAGATTTATGTATGCAAGATTTACTCTTATCGTATATGTCGGGTCATTGTTCCATTTCTCGCGCTTTTATTGTTAGAATTTACATCAGCATGTAAATGTGTGATTGTATCAAATTTTCGGTATTTTACAAGGAATTTTATGCAATATAAGAACAAACTTTGCAACATATATGAAGAAAACTATATTTGGTCTCATATATGTACATATATACGTTTTTTCAATTAAATCGTATATTACATACTGCAATGTATAATAAAAAACTGTGTTTACAACAATTAGATATACATAGCAAAATAAAAGAATGAATTTTAACATTTGCAAAAAACACGCAATAAAATTTATTAATTTTAATTATCTTCTATATAAGATATATATTTTATAAAGTATGTGTGTTTTATCATAAACATCACTAAAATTAACAATATTTTTTTGCATACGCGCGTATATAATAAAGAAAGAGTAGCGCGGTCATGTATAAGTTTTACGTTTAATAAGTACGTTTTATATATGAAAGTATACATACATAATATATAACAATAATTATCAATTATCAATTATACGTATATATATATGTATAAAATCAAGCTTGATTTCATTCAAGTTTTTTTATTTTATCAAAGGTATTTGCTGCTTTATTTTAAAAATAATAAAAATAAAAGATATATTTACTATATGTAGAGAGACTTATATGTTTTATATATACATACATATGTATATATATATATATATATATGTATGAAAACCTATAAATTTAATTAAAGTACATATTTCAACACACTATTTTTTGCGCTAGACACATATAGACGATCTTCCTTTATAAAAATACAATGCTTCGTATCTATGTAAGAGCTTTATATTTTTATAAATTATAAACACACTATTATATCTAATGGCAAGATATATAATGCTGATATATATGTACATGTATGTACATATATATTTTTTGTGTCCTCGAGCATAAAAATTAAGTAACTGATATCTTTACGAGAGAGATCCGTATCTTATATAGATTACTGTACAACAAGTTTTCGTAATAAAGAATGTAATAAGTAAATAATTGTACGTATATAAATACGTAAATACGTACATAAATAAGTAAATAATTGTACGTACATAAATAAGTAAACTCGAGATATATCTGGTATCAATAAGTACTACATTATTATTATTATCTATTAGAATGCAAAAGTTCTTTTTAACACGTTGAGACCAATTTATCGTATCCGAGTGAATAAAATTTCAACATTAGTAAATTGAAAAGTTGATTGTTCTTGAAATAAAATGACGACGTATATAAAAACAAAATTACATGTGAGCTATTTTATCGTATCTTAGCGTCATTCGCTTGATAATATCGTTAGCGTTGTCAGTAAGAAATCGCATCTTCAATTATTTGATTAAAACATAAATTGTGTAATTAATGATCGCAAATCGTCGTAACTTTTGCACTCTTACTTATCATTAAATGATTTGTGCATTTACTGTGCATATTTGTATCGAAACCGAAACATCATGTTACCTGAGATTGCTATTCATCACAAAAATATCATCTCTTTGCTATAATATATAATACTTTGACATTATATATAATCATTTCTTTTGTCATCAGCTCTATCAGATCTATTTACAAAGTATTGAAAAATAGCTATTTTCCATTTGTGTATATCGATGTGTATTCGCGTTTTTTGTTTGAAAACTCCACTAGGGAGGAGAAAATATAAGAAATGACAATATATTGAGGAAGATAAGAAATCAATTTGATATTTTCGTAAATCGCAAAATTGATTTTCATTATGTTTGTTCCGACAATTTGATTTGTCCTGGAACGATCTTGCTTTTCTTGCGAGGCGAATCGTTCAACGGCTGTGAATCTTCCAGAACAGACTGAGGATACTTTTTATCCGGATAATTCCACGCTTGTATGGTCGCTGTACCAAATATCTGATAGGCAATATACGTGCTGCAGGACACGCATGCAGTAACTGCGAACACTTTTCTCCAGGCGTCAAGAGATTGCTGTTAGAAAAACATTTTGTGTTACTTTTATTCTTATAGAATGACAAATTAAATAATATATGTAGGTTAGGCTTACGCTTTCTTGTGTAAGCAGACCAGCTACTATAGGAGACAAGAAACTAGCGGTCATGTGAATTGTCTGTGCGAATGCCAGAACCGGTCCTGAAAAAAAAAAGAATTAAATATGAATTGACATTCTGCCGAAAAGTAAATGTCGCGCGAAGATGTGTGTACACTTACCAGCGAAATTAGGTGCAATGTCAACAATATTGGCCATTGCGCCCGCGTAACCAGCCGTTATGAGAGTAACAGCTATAAACCATATAATCAAAACGAAGATAATATCGCAGCCCAAGTATCCAATTAAAATTACGAGTACTCCAGGAACCACTTGAGCTACAAACAAAAGATTAAGACAATTTCATGTAATTTAATGTTCGAAGTAAATAGTGGCTGAATTAATAAAAAATTCGACGAGCATACTTACAGAGCGCGGTGAATATTTTGCGCACAGTTAATAAAGTCATGATTTGCTTCGTAACCAGAACATCCGCGACGTAGCAAAATACTACGGAGCTTAAGTAGCTACAGATAAATGGCGCGCCCGATAAAATGCCGTTCTAAAAAAAAAAAAAAAAAAACGCAAAAGAATCAGTTTGATGAAAACACATTATTAAACGTAGGACATCTTTATTATAATCAACACGCGTACTGCCTGTATACTGAATCCTAACACCGTCTTCATGTACATCGGGCCGGGAATGATAAAGACATAATGCACCCAAATTCTTCCAAAAGTCGTGATGCCGATAGACCACGCTGGCCAGGAAGTGAGTATTGACTTCCAAGGTACAGGAAGATCCTTCAAATACGATTATTTTTCTTAGCGTGCTCGTTAAAACGAGACACTAATAAGTAATTAATATTTATATCACCTCGTGTGCTCCGATAACTTGATTTCGTACGCCTTCCTGAATGTAACGGAGTTCCGGTTTCGATATTCTGGGATGGGAGGCGGGGGTGTCGAAGGCGCAGAAATACCAGAAGACGCACCAGATGAGACCGACGCTGCCAGTTGTATAGAACACGGCCCGCCATCCGAAATGGGCGATGATGAACGCGCACAGCGGGTAAGTCAGTCCGATGCCGATGCTGAACCCTGAATATAGATAATAACCTAGATGTTAGGAAGTAGCTCACCCTACGGCCCGGAAGGAAGCTGAAACATGATGCTTGCGGGTCTTCGTCTTGGTTTGTTACGACTCATGCGTCATGTGTGGTGATGATCGCTCCTCAGTCGCCGCATACGTATCTCAATCCTGTAAAGCGATTCAAGTAGAGACTTAGTACGCGGGGACGAGGCACAGGGAGATGACAAAGCTGTTTTAATGGTGGGACAATGAAACTTCTGCAAAAAAATAACAAGTAAACCATAAAAACCTCGTTCTTCCTGCAAAATGAGCGTCACTCTTCTCACACGGGGATCTCTGATAGATTGTGCAGAAAAATTAAAGCAAAATGTGCTCGGTGAGTAAATAAAAGCAGAGATTATTCCCACAGAATTCAATGTACTTATAATATGTTTTGAAAATCAATGCGTTGCGCTCAAGCAATATGACTAGTGTTTTTTTAACAAGTGCACTAATATATAAGCATTATTTGATAATATTACGTATTATGTAAGCAAGGAGATAATAGCTGGTTTCTTAAAATTACCATTAGTTAATTAAACAAAGACAGATAATCACGCCGTATGAATTCGTATCGTAAATGAAATACAATTCGTTTCTAGGAAAGTTTGAGTGAGAAGGACGATTAGATTAATTCGTATTGCAGGCACAAGTGAACATAGTCAATAGACATAATTGATATATGTATGAAAGATAGAAAGAGAAACAAAGATATATATATACAATATATATATGTATATACAATATATATGTTCGACGAATCATCCGGCTGATTCTACCAGCTGGAAGTATACTCGGCCTTTCTCATGCTGTTGAGCGGTCGCTGTTGAGTATACCCCTCGGTCCGGCGAATACAACCTCGGTAGTGATGAACTATTCAGGATCAACGAACACGCGCGTGATGTGAAATCGCGCAGATCTTTTACAGAAAAAAAACTATTTTAGCAACAAATTATTTTCTTGATCCGGAATTTTGACTGAAACAATGTAAAGTAGGTGTAAAATTGCTTCTCATTCGAACTTCTGTATTTCCACTCTGAAAGAAGCGTGCATTAGTATTCACGAGAAAAAAACAAACAAAATCAAAAGGAGCATGCGAGTTTTTATTTAATTATTTCACGACGTTGCAACGCAATTGGCATCGAAACGCATATATAGCTTTCGAACGTATCGAAGTTTCACTGTAACACACAAAACCATCTGTTAGCAGCTGGTAACGTACCTTGGAAGGAAGACATAAAGCGTGAACGTTCCACGGGTGGAATCCAGTGCCCGATCACGGCATACATCGCGGGCCACGTGAGTCCCTATGTCCAAAAAAAAAAAGAAGAAAAAAATAAGTGACCAAAGAGTGCGGTATTTCTTACTTCGAACTATACAAAGAATTCAGGTAACATGTTTCAAAAGAAAAACATTAGCTGTCTTTGCAACGTCTTTAAAACTTCTTTTGCATTTCTTATGTTTTTCAAATATTCACTTTGTGTTTGTATGTGTATAATAGTGTCACGAACTTTTGCATTGATTACGTAAGAACTTACACTTGCGATGCCTTGTATACTACGCAACGTTATCATGGCCCCGTAATGTATTTCTGCGGCAGTCGGCATAAGCAGACTGCAGACGGCAGTGACAGCTTGAGATCCGCCGAATATGGCCTTTGTACCGAAATATTGCGTGAGAACACCTCCGAGCATTTGCGAGAGTATGTAACACCAGTAAAAGGAACTGAGAATAGCCGATTGAATAGCTGGGCTCCACTCGAACTCGCCAGCGTCCTGTTCGGAGGAACAAAAATATTTTTAGTATAGCCTTGTGAAAAAACACTATATATTTATAAATTGCGACGCGTTAAACAGATTAATTTTTTAATCTAAAGTGAAAACTGAGATCTTTTTTTGTTTAAAACACTAGTTTTTAATATAAATTTTATCAGATATCAGTTTTATCTTTCTCAAAATTTACGTCGCTTGTCAATTTTTTATAAATAAATATAATTTTTATGTAATTCTTTCGCAATGTCACGTTCTTATTGTAATAATACGATGTAATATAATATCATGTTGCATAAACAACAAAACGAATTTTATCGATAATCAGGAATCTTCTTTGCAATTCAATGTCTGATTAAAAAATTAAAAAATATAAAAATTATAGATTATTGACTCATAATGTGCTCGTAATATATTGTAATATAATTTATTTAAAAACAAAAATAAATTATCTATATATTAATAATTATTTCATAATATGTATCTTTTAAAATACGTATATCTTTATATATTTTTGATATTGTAAATTTTTCAATGTTTATATGTACTTTTTTTCCTTTATTCTAGGAATACTTTTACGTCATTCTTGAAATATATTTACATATTTATAACATAATGATGATGTCTGTAACATGTTAATCGTATGTAAACTGTTGATGACTATGCTGAGTCATCACTTACTACGCAAGAAAGTGCCTCAACCTAACAGTAACTGAAAAGAAATATATGCAATACATGCACATTTTTTACAAAATTACCTTATATCTTAATTCAACTTAATAAACAAACTTGGCAAAAAAATATCTTATGCGAAAAAAATAACTGTTTTGAAGATTATAAAGTAGTTTTCGAGAATGAATGGCAAGTGAATTTTCTTCCCAATATTCGTGACAAACTTACCTCCGGTCTAATTATGGTTGTATTTTCTATATGTGACGCGTTCGGCATTGTGTAACAATGAGATGTTGTCACAACAGTTTCATTATTCGACGGCAGTTTTGCCATGGCCACCATGGCGATATTAATGTCTGTTCTCATCATGAAAGACACGAGAAATCCGGAAAATGAGAGCAGGTACAGCACGACACGTGCCGGGACCATGTCTGTAATCAAAAAACTTAATTACGTCAAGAACAACGGGATACCGATGACATCAAACAGTTTTGTAAAATAAGAAACAGCACATTTCTGACAGTTGTTTCTTTTAGTCTTAAGTTTTTTTGCACTTGCTACTTATAAATGGCTGAGCTTTTTATATATTTCAAAGTTATATTTTATAATATAAAAGATTACCTCCTAATTTTCGTAAGCTGCAAGATGACTTTTCTTTATACATGTCAGATTCCTCATATCTGTAAAAAAAAGAAGTATTATGGAATAATATTGCGTAGTAACGCATAAGATGTGAAAAAAAAATGCGACAACACAACTAATATTCTTGACGTTAATTTGCGTGTTTAGACTAATACATCTCCGAGCTACACAAAAGTCGATAATAAAAAATGCAGAAAATAAGTAAAAAGCAAAATGTTTACATAACTCAGAAGTATTTCAATATTAATACTGATACATTAATCATTAATGTAAAAAAAGCAAAGTGAAATCAAAAGTAAAAACAATATACATTCAAATCTGATCTGTCACCTTTGAGATTCTTCCATTTTTCTTGCGGAAGTATCGATATTTGAACAGAATAGAAAAAAATCTCTTGCGAAGAAAAAGAACAAAAATCACCTTGGACTCTGCAAAAACAGAAAAAGATAATTTAATAAATATTACTTTAAAAATTAAGTTGTATAAGCCTTGCGATTGTTTGATTTGCAATGACTTTTTGTGCTGCTTGTAGTTTTTGCTACACACACACACACACATATACAATATAGTAGGATGGCGTTAATACATACATATAAAACCATCGCAATATGTTCGAAGTATTGCATCGAGGGCATGTGACCTTACGAGAATGGGATTCCAACATGGAACTCATCTTGAAATTCTTAAAGATCCTTTTTTTGTATGAAAAAATTTTATTTAATAAGGATTGTATATAAACGCGTATTAATTTTATTATTTTATCGCAATATCAATACATTTATTTATTCCATATATTTTATATAAAATTCAAATAATTTATGAAAACCATAATGGTAGTGTTTAGATTCTTATAATCGAAAATTAACAACCCAATGTGTGAATGTGTGTGCGATAAAGAAAATTTCATGTATGAGAGGTTTTGTCTGCGTCAATGCATCAAACGAAAAAAATATGAAATCGAATATTCAATAAATGCGGAATTAATATCAAGAGTTAAAAATTACAAAATAATTTAATAAAAAATTAAAGTTGTGAAATTTTATTTTGAGTTACACGCAGAGAAAGGAGAAAACAAGGTTTTGTTTCAAAAAATATGATTGTTAGTGAAAAATAATCGTGCAAAAAGTAGTGTAAAATAATTTTTACACACAAGTACGTAGATAAGTTTTTCGTACTACACATGTATAAACACGTATAAATTTATCAAGCCTTCGTCAGATCAAATCAAACGCTACGATCGCGTGTGTTTTAATGCAGGAAAACCACAAGATATTCAACACATTCAGCAAGTCCGTAATCTCTTACCTGATATACATCTAATATGTCTCAAAGTATTGAGTAACTCGTACGTTAACCACGTGATAATGAATATACAGAATATAGAAACAACTATGCATATGAGCAACGACACATAATGCAATAAGTCTTTTCAATGCAATTGAGTTTGTATCGTGAATTCACACAAAATATTAGCGAACTTAGGTTTGATTTGCAACATATTGTACATTTATTGATGTTATTCCACAGTTTTTTATGAAATTTAAATATCAGTGCAATATATTTTATTCACATATTTTTGGCGTAACAAAATGTTAGATCGTTCATATCAAGAGAGGCAATTCGCAATTATTATTATATTTTCTCCTAACATACTTTTTTCCTGTTTTCTATAAAAAGAAGATTGAAAACGTTTGATAAAATGCTCAAAACTATTTTAAAACAAACAAATAAATTTATCATTATTTATACTTGGCATAATGCGCGCTATTATTTTCGTTGTGTGAATGTCACATTCAAAGGTTAAGAAAAAAGAAATTGATGTACAGAAAGTGTCATTTAACTCGCGCAAAATTCGTTAAATGTGATTTTCTGAGAAGTGAAAAAATTATTGCAAATTATTCGACAGCGCTTAGTGATAGTAACATAATATAATTATGTAATACGAATAGATATAATTGTTAATATATACAGGAAAATACAACATGTCAACATATATGTTAAGTGTCACTTACGTAAAAAAAATACACCGTGTCACAACCTTCATGAAGTTTTACAGACGCGATGCACGATGCGTGAAGAATGGATTAAATCAAGTTACTAACAACATTGCAGTCTGCAGACAGAACGAAGTGCCGGCACTGAAAGGCGAACCAGACCACGAGGCGTTGACTGTCTTCGCGACCCCACCATCACCACGATTTTCGATCGTTCTTTTCGTACAGTGCGGAACGAGGATGCGGAATATTGTATATGTTACGAGTAAATTTGCAATATAATTGAGCGTTTTTAGCGATCGAGTACTAACAATTATAAATAATCGAAGCTAACGATTAAATATTGTTAACTCATACTCACACTTATTAATTCATTTTGCTCTTATTGCGTATACAGAAAAATCAAATAACGATTATACGCAAATGGAGTGATTGATATATAAACTATTCGCATAGATAGCGACAATTGTATCACATCGCTGTTATGTTTTTCGTTGACAAGTTTTATTTTTTAAAAGAATAAAAAATGTCAAACGCTGACTCATTGTCGCATGTAGTTTGTGTGACAGTTTGTCGAAGTAGATTTTTGATAATGCACCAGTCCACACTTCAACTATTGCAACGATCAGAATCGGTTTTGTTTTAAGATTATTTCACCATATACAACAGAGGTTGCGTTTGTGTTCGTCAAGTATAGGTAAATATTTTGTAAATTTTGACTTCTCTAACTTGGACTAAACAACATGCTTGACTTTGCCGAGTACAACCTGACTTTGGTTTCGTTTTAAGAACTGACAACTGTTTTTAACAACCGTTATTTTGATAATGAGCGCATCTCGTTTGCACTTTGTTGAAATAATAATAATAATAAAACATTTTAACATACAACTAATCGTAATTAGACTTTTACATTGACCTTCTCTTTACTTCTTTTTCAAAATTTGGAGCTCAACTCATTCTGATGTTATAAATTTGTTTCACGTGTTTATTCGTCACAATGTACAATACGTAGAAGCTAATCGGTAAGGAAGTCGCTAAATACTTGATGATGAAACTTGTAAGATATTAACTTTTTATCGGAAAAACGATAATAGGTGCTTATCTAAGACATGTGACGTTGCAATGGTCATATTATATAATAGAGTTAATTAGACATGAGAACACTCAGTTACATGTTATCAGTAATTCAGTTAATTGCATGTTATCGAACAATATAAGAAACTTTCCGAACGTTTTTTCGAGACACTAAGGAGCTTCACAACTACCACTTTGATCGGCGAAAATGATAAGTATGCACTCACAAAAACTTTTTTTGTTAGTCATACTCATATTATTGATTATTTCTTCTCTCGTATGATTCATAAGAATTAATGTTATTTTTCTTACACGTGAGTATTACGTACATCACACAGATATCGATACAAAGAAATCATGTATATCTGTCATAAATTGTTTCAGATTTGCAAGTATATGCAGCGTTGAGACATATTATCCAATCGATCGATAATTTGTGTCGTATTATAACAAGACGAAATGACAGTTCTTAATGCACGTCTTTTATTTAATTTCGCGAGAGGTTCGAAGGTCTTCCATACCTCATATATACTTTCTCCAATATATAATTTATAGAAAAGAAAAAAATATATTATACATATATTAGTATACATACACTTTTATGTAATAAATCAACTCAATTAAGAGCTTAAACTCGAATAAACAATGCTTTGAAGTTGTCATTAACCACATTTCGCCATTTCGCAGTAGTGGACCTTAATTATCTCATAGTTGACCTTATCAAGTTTACAATCAGCAAGTCACGCAATTCGACCAATGAATTTGTACTCGACATGAAAGCGTGCAACCATGTATGTAGTGCTGCGCACTAGATTACTGAATGTGCAATTTTATTTTCAAAAGGGTGCACAAAAATTGTGAACAGTTTTGCTGAAATAACAAGATCAGATTACTATGTGGCCAGCAAGAAAAAGTTGCTAAGCCTATTGAATTGTTTGCCACTATTTTATTGGTAAAATTATAAAATTCATAGATTATTTTTTTTGTTGGCCATATAATAACAAAACTTTCTTTTCCGTGTATACACTGAGAGCAAAAAATAGTTGTAATTACCACAATTTTATTATAATTTATAGTGATTTAAGGTGCCAACTATTTTTTTATAGTTATTTTAACAATGCGACTTATAGTTGATTCAATAATATATTATTGTTGCCATAGCTTTAACATGCATTCATACAACCATATGCATGGTTTCATACACTATAACTTGTGATTTATGTATAGTAAGTTGTACTGTAAATGTGATAATAAGGACCATAATTGAAAGATAAAAACACTATATGCCATAATAAGAAGTCGTACTTATATAATAGCAAGATTAAACTTTTTATATATTATTTGATCTATAATGCATATGGTTCCAATAGTTTTAGTGATAAAACTGATAGTTTTAGTTGTAATGATTTTTATTGTTTTTAGAAAAATAGTAAATTGCTATTTATAAATGTGGTTACTAAAATATACTATTGCTATGATTCTATGCATTGTATGTAAATGATTACTTTTCTGGCCACTTTTTTTATAGTTTCTACGATATTTTTAGTACATTCGTAGTTAAAAATATAGTTAACCAGACTATTAATGTAGTCATAAAAATGTATGTCTTAAGTTACTTTCCTTACTTATTTTTTAGTTATTATTAGCAGTATAAATAGTAAAGCTGATGTCAACAGTATAGTCATATTTACTATAATTGTGATTGTAATTATTACTTAAAAATGTGTATTTTATTTACCATCTGTTATTTGACATTTGACTATGTTACTATTTAAAATTATTATAATTTATAGCAAAATTTTTACATACTTGTCAAAACCATATATATAAGGTTAGTTTTACTAATATTATAGCAATATTAACGATAAAAATAAGAATTCCAGCTATAATTATTTTACTATGCAATTATAGTCGTAAATACCAAGCATTTTTCTCTCAGTGATATTTTCTCGTGTGATATTACTACTCTAAGAAGCTGCGCTTATCAATCTCGATAATATCTCGATATCCACATAAAACGACGTCTATTAGACGTACATAATTGTTACATCTAATAATGAACATCTAATGGAGGTTTGTATAGAATGTTGTCCCCCGTGTGGATATATTGAATTACCACACGAATTACAATACAATTGGTGATAAAGAACGATGATGGATGACGTCACAGAATCCTCGAGAATGTACGAACAAAAAATGTATTGTTCGTTTAACGACAATATGTTGCATAATACAAAGGAAAGACGACAAAGTGTGCAGTTTGTGGTTTAAAATTATTGCAATTGTCGTGCAACAGGTCACGACAATTGACCTGACAAATTCTGATGTTTTATTTTTACGTAGAAAAAAACATTATTGCTTTATTGTCCTGATACATTGTTGAGAATGAAAAGCAGCTTTTGTGATCTTAGTTGCATTAGAAAAAAATGAAATTAGATTATATAAAATAGATTATTATAAACAAAAGTGTGTGAACTGTTGGGAAAAAAACTGCGCTACACATTGCTCCCATTCCCATGCAAAGACATGCTTTAGAAGTGGCATCGTATTTTTTTTTTTTTGTTAGTATTATTAACGTGAACTATAGATCTTCAGTATTGATTGTGAAATATCAGAAGGCACAGCCTTAGTTAAATTCTCAAGGACAATTGTTATTATCATCACTGAAGACATCACGACGAGGTGCAGCAGAACTCACCTGAGAACAACCGAATTTGATATTCGGTGCAAATAAAGAACGAACAACGAACTTTGCGAATGTTACGGCCAAGTGAAGAAAACTCGATTGTTCTCGGAGGATACTGCACATCGTCGTGAATCACCACTGCATGTTTTTGAGGTTAAATGTACCAGTATATCTCTCTTTCTCTCTCTTTCTTTCTCTCTATCTCTCTCTTTCTTCTGAGAAAAGCACCACGTGGTCCGTCGGCTGTTTTTTTTTTTTTTTCGAGAGCAACGGACATTTGTGATAATCGCGCGAATCGAGGACAGCCGATCGGGACTCACCTTAGTGGCGTTTCTGCATTCTGCGAATATCTCGCGAAGCGTGAACGTTCTCTTGCGCGGCATTTTCATCTACGCGGCGGCACGCGCGACGATCACACGGGCGCCGCGATATATCGACGCGCGTTCACCCGAATCGAATGAAAGGCGTTTTGCTTCGCCGCGACAAGAGCAGAGAGAATGGACGTGACAGGTTCGCGGACGTATACGACGGTGACAAACGATGCACAATCACGTTGCACCAAATGGTCGACGCAATGTAATCGCTCGTTACGTCAATGCTTCTGATGACGAGTAAGCCTGTCGGCGCCGGGACAATCACGTGACCCTCCAGCACGAACGATTCACTACAATCGATTAAAAGCCACTGCGCCGACGCGCAATGGTTGATAGTACACATGCGTACGATTGAGAGGGGGGGGAGGGAGGTTGATTCAACATAAATTGTCGAAGCTTTCTCACAAACTTCACGTCCTCTCTCTCGCTCGTTTTATGAATTAAGTAAAAGTTTTTTTACACAAGAGAGAACTAGAGATTTTAATACTCGCTTTTTAATATGCGAGCTGTTATTTAGCAAACAAAAGTAATTGTTTTGAAGATTTGTAAATAGAGACAAATAAGAACAAGTCGAATAAAATATACAATGACACATGACTCGAGTGCGATGTGTGTCGTATACATTTGCAATTTCTGGGTCAAAGTCAATCGAATGTATGTATAGCAAGGTCTGTCCTTACACTATACAATAATTCAAGATGGAGTTAGAATATCGTTCTTTTCGCAACTGAAACGAGGAGACTATTAAACTCAGCACTTATAATAAATCGCAACACAAAGCGTAAGACGTTTTAAAATTATTACGATCGGCGTTATTGCAGGTCGTTTATTATAGAATATACATGAAAATATATATTTATATGAAAACAATTAAAGGAAATATATAAAACACAGCGACAAATAAGAAATGAACTTATTATGCAACTCTTTATGCAACTTGCAATTTTGAAAAAACTATTGCATGCCGCACCTCTTGTCAAAACTGCTATGATCGGCTTTTCTTACGTCGCGTATTGTAAATACAACTTCGGACGAATAATCACTTTTTGGCGACGTAAGAAAATTCACATAAATGTTGTCAAATCTACTGTGATTAATGTCATCATTTATAACATGAACCAGAGAAATCCCCCGGTTCAGTCAAAGAACAAATTACGGAAGAACTTCTCGATACTGTCACTTGATAGAAACTACAAGTAGGTTATGCTATGTTTTTTAACGATGAAAAACACACTTTGTTCTAAAACTATTCGATATATTCGCTTGTTGTGAAAAAAAAAAAAAAAAAAAACAATAACGTAATATTCCGTCAGATCAGGAATATCATGTGTATCAGACGCTACAAAAAGAGACGCCGCAAGTTTCAATACAGCTTCGTCGGAAGAAGAAGACAGTAAATCTGTGATCGATTATTGCAAATCATCCATTCGTACTAAAACGGTAGCTGGACGGTACATTTTATGCGTATAAAAAGGATATGCCGAATTATTATTTTATATACATATTCGCTCTCAGGCTTCTAACGCGAGTCTTTCCACGAGAAAGTTGTGGAATAATGCTTCGAGGACGCTCAGAAACTCTGTCCCCAAAAACGATGTGATCGAAGAAGGTAGCATTATTCGAAACTTATGTATGTGTATCATACATTTCCACTTGTGTTGGAATCAAAGTCTCGTTGAATTTCAGAAAGCGAGCTGATTGATACGATAACGAAACAGCTGCACCTGGCTGAGTCACAGCTGCGGACAATGCAAGGCGTTTTATCAAAAGCCGAAGAGAGTCTGCGAACTAAAGATACGGAAATCGGACGCTTAAAGCGGAAGGTTCTCTGTACGCTTTTTCTAATAAATAGAATTATCATATTTGTGTCGCACACATTTAGTAAAGTTACTTTTTTTTTTAAAATAAATATAGACTGTCACGTTTATTACGTGTTCTTTTATCTTTATTTATGATTAACAAAAAATCTTTACATTCTTAAGTATAATTTATTTTATTTTGAATTAATACACAACGTAATTGAAACACGCGCACAGGTCAAGGAATGGGAAAATAAATATAAAAGTCAGGAGCTTTTGCGAAAGAAAGAGCTACGCACTCAGGCTACCAATTCCGATTATTTCTATCAACGATGTCTAACATTGGAACGCAAGATTATCGAAATGGAGGTTTAAATCTATGTGTTATTCTTTCTTTATCAATACATCTTTTTTTGATTATAAAAATTACCAATTGCGATATTTCAATATTACAGAGATTCTTGACTGATTACGGACTGATATGGGTAGGTGATGTAAAAAACCCGACGACAACGACGACGACGACGACGACGACGATGACGACGACAGCGAACGACATTGACGGTAGCAAGTAAGCAGTATTATATCGATTATCAGAAACAGAAAGTACTAGTGCTGGTAATTAGAAAATTAATTGTAAGCGACTTAACTATCAGTAACTACATTACAGTGATTATATCAACGCTTATTACGATCAGCTTGTAGCGAATATCGATCAGTTGAACATTGCCGCGGGAAAGGGCGAAGTTCATATACATCATAATGAGAAAGGACGAGCCACTTTTAAAGTAACACACTTTACAACGCATTTGTACACGCTTCTACATTTAATACAACAAAATGCAAAATATTTCGAAGTAAACCACGAAATTGCATATGTATTTATAATCAATAATTGTCGGAAAATTTCTTTGTGCTTTCAAATGAAGACCCCGTCCTGCATGTCATTGAAATTTTATAAAAACGGTATGACCGTCAAAGGAGGACCGTTGCGGTCTTACGATGATCCGACTGTTAATTCGTTTATCCGCGACATTTTGGATGGATACTTCCCTTCTGAGTTGCAACGAGAATATCCCGAAGGGGTGCCTTTCATGGTAAATTGAATTAGTAAAGTGTGTGGCACACATATATATATATATACAGGGTGTCCCAGAATAGGTGTAACATCTCTCGTAGATAGGTAGAAGAAGTAAAACTAAGTCGATAAGTCCTATACCATTTTGCTAGATTCGCAATAGTTACCGAAATCTTAATTAATCTCTTGACTGCGGGACGCTCAAAAACAAAAACGTGCCAATCGAGCGGTGCTCTACGCATCGAGAGACCATCTCTGATCGAGCGCCTAAAAGCGCTCTACGCACCGAGAGAACATCTCTTACCGAGCGCCTATAGGCGCCCTACGCAGACGTCACGCACACAGACGGCGGTTCTGGCTTGTGTGCGTGGCCCCACCGCTCGATGCTCTCGTTGCTCTCTGCTCGATCTTGCAACTCTGGTCAAAAGGTTAACAAAGATCCGCGAATAAGCGTGCATCGGTCTGTCTTACGCGCGTAAGACAGCCCGATGCACGCTTCTTTCGCGGATCTTTGTTAATTAAACTTTCGGTAACTATTGCGAATCTAGCAAAATGGTATAGGACTTATCGACTTAGTTTTACTTCTTCTACCTGTCTACGAGAGATGTTACACCAATTCTGGGACACACTGTATATATAAATGCAATTTGTAATTTTGTATAGATTTGTATTTTTGTGAGAAATAATTTAATTGTGCAAATAATTTTCGTACACGCGATCGCGAAGTTTTTTTTATTTATCTTTCATAGATAGAGGATCACAGAACAGAAGTATATGCAGGCAACTTTGGTAGCTTTCCTGGTCACGGATATCGATTGGGCAAACAATCTCCAGATAATCTGTTATCCACAAATTCGCGCTGGTCGAATATTTCTCAAAAATCTGGAAGTTTCAGTCATTTATCCAGAGATAGTGCTTGCAATTCCGAAAACATTCCGCTTTTATCTCTTCCAACAAGCCGGTATCAGATTTTATATCATTCAGTCAGATTAAATAAATTCTTGTTGCAACACATTCGATGTAAATTTCCGAGTACAGCAAAATAAGCAATTTTGTCTATTTTTAACTGCTTATAAAATTAAACATTTTTCAAACGTTGTAACGGCAAATTTATACGCTTTTAACATTTTACGCTCCTCATTAGTTTACTGAAGTCCAAAGCCTCGGAAACATCATCTCTCGATTTATTCTCTCTTCGATCGCAGATTTTAGCCTCGCACAATAACGCGTGCTCTCATTCGCATCTCCAGTCTCACATCAATGCTGAATTGGTACGCAGCAGTCGTGAAAAGAAGGTAAATCTCGATCACTGGCTCGCAAAGAAGCGATTTTTATTCTCTCGAAACTTTTTTTTTGTGAACTTTGAAATTAAACATATCATTCTTTTTTTTATTTTGAGAAAGAAAGAAGTGGCTACGAAAAATATAGAATATATGTTGACACGTGAATCGCTCAAATGCAGAGATACCACAAGATCGTTAAACAGACCAGCAAGCAGCAACAGGATGAGATATCATTGTTCCTCTGACAGATCTTCTAGGTTTTTCCCTAAACAAATACAGTATTTAACGCTAACATTTGTTGTTGTTTTCTCTATATTATTATATAAATTTATATATATATAATTTATTTTTTATTGCGTGTATTATTTATTTTTTCGAGTTTTTGTATATCTTAGCCAAGCAACAGAAAATAATCATCGGCTGCGTTCGAGATCTGCTAGTTTGTCCGGAAGACGATTGGATTTTAACTTGCAGTCAAAGTCATCGGAAATAAATAATACGGGCCAGCTAAAACTTACTAATATTGTCGGACATTCCACGACGAAATATCCTCGCGGTTCGAAATCAGCTACTTGCGCGAGAAAGAGTACGGTGAGATATATATGTATATCTCAACGCACACACACACACACATACACACCTCGCAAAAAACTAGATTTACATTCACGTATTTAATCTACTTGAAAATTCAACTAGTTTTCTACTTTAGCCGCCGTTATTACATCAGATTAATGAGGCAACTGGAAAACCTGATGAGTTGCGACTGAAGATTAGATCATTAACCGGTACCATTGTATATCTAGTGCACATATCTGCTGATGAGTCAGTGACAAAATTATACGAATTACTTAATAAAATGCAAACACCCGGACAGAAAGAATACAAAGTAGTTTTAAGCGGGTAAGACATATATAAGTACTTAATTTTGTTATATTATTATTTAAGTTTTATTTAAGTTATATTAATTATAAGAGTTTATATATATTATTTTTTTTACACCTAAGTTTTTGTTTTTATATATTATATAAATTATTATTCTAAGTTTAATCTTAATCTTAGCTTTGTAAAAAAGTAATTTGAGTAACGTATAATTTAATCGTTTTAAGATATTCACCGAAGAAATTGGCACGATCTAATATATCTTTGAGAGAAAGTGGGATTAGCAGAGATTGCGTTCTTCATCTTGTTAACGATTGAATGTTTATCAGCTAATTACATAAATATATCAATCTTAAGTATGTTGTATGTGACAAGAATATGTATGTTAAAATAGTAAATTTGAAGTCTTTAATAAAATGCCTCCGATAAATTTCAAAAAGAACAAACTCTTTTATTTATATACAGGGTGTCCCAGAATTGATGTAACATCTCTCGTAGACAGGTAGAAGTAAAACTGAGTCGATAAGTCCTATATCATTTTGCTAGATTCGCAATAGTTACCGAGATTTTAATTAACAAAGATCCGCGAATAAGCGTGCATCGGGCTGTCTTACGCGCGTAAGACACCCTGTATATATAATCACGTGTATTAAAATTTGGAATCTATTCCTCTCAACTTCTATTACTATTCTATTACTATTTCTCTACTTTATAAATACATGTTTTTCAAGTAAAAAAGTATTCATATTCACTTTAATGTAATATTAATTACATTAATATTATTAATACTTATTAAATATTTTTTTAATTAATTAGTTACAAGTTGTACCAATATTTGGTAATAATATACAAATTTTATATAGCACTAATATAAAATTGTTCCGGTTTAGTAATGGTTTGAATAAAATTCTTAACGATCTGTCACAATTTTCAATTTTTCTTCTTGAGCCATTAGCTGATTTTTTATTTTTTGTAATAATTCCTTCTTTACTGAATCTGGTACAAGTGAACGTGCTTTTGTTGTCACTGTAGCCAGTAATGTGTCATATGTAATATCATGGCCATGTTCTTTTATCAGTTCTTTTGCGATCAGCTTTACTTCATCTCGCCATCCACATTCAACCAGCCTGCGTCTCAATAATTCTCTCAGTCTAAAATTAAAATTTATAATATTTACATGTATATATCGTCACTCCCTATTTATAATTACATAAGTGTCACATATGGGATTTTCAATTTATTGCATAATGACACTTAGAAAGTCATGTTCTTTATGGTCACCAAATATTTAAAAAAAATATTCATAAATAAGGTACAAATTTGAAACCGAAAGATCCCTAACTATAGGGAAACTTATGAAGCTTTATACTTTAAAACTGCTCTCCTCTAAAATTTGCGTTTTGGAGTTACGGGATTATACGTAGGGAGTGACGATATGATGGTAAGATGTTACTGTCTCTAAATCTCTCAACAATTTCTTAAATTACATATTATAGACAAAATAATCGTACAAAATGTTATATAAATAAAAAAATGTGTATCATGGAAAATTTTTTATTAATTTTGGTAATTATTACAGAAAATAGTGTTATATATTCTTACCCATCACGATCGCCGACCATGACTAGTCTCTGATGTGGTGCAGTTTTCATTGTTAATAATTTTGTTTACATTTAGTTACATGTAGTACACTTTCTAACTTCAACGTTCTATATTTACAAAGTAAAGTTTATTGACTTGACTTTTTTGTAGCCTGCGACCTTCAAATCATCCGTCCATATACCAGTCTGCAATGAAAATCCAGTCAACAGACCGGTAAAATATTTGACAAAGTTGCGTTGATTTGTTTCGGTACTCTTTTGGCTCAGTGGACCTATAAAGCTAGTCCATACACCATTCTATGTCTTTTTGATAACAGGTTTAAAACCGTGGGTTGGGTTCCTGATGCCAAGCCACGGAGTTGTATATTTGTTTAAATTAAAGATAATAATAAAGAAAGTGGTGTAAAACACCAACAATTGTCCAAAAATACTCACAACGTAATTACGCACATCCAACTGATACGGTTGATGCAATCCAACTTACAAAGTTGCGTTCTAAAGCTGAACACTGGTAATGAATTTTTATCTTCCGTTACATATAATCTAACCTAACCTATGAGCAATGTTGTGCGTTTGTCACACAAAAAATTATGTTTTGAAACAGCAAGTGCCATTTAGCGGCAGTATATACCTTATAAAGTGCATTGAATCAGAAAGAAGAATGAGAGCGGCCCAGGCGATAGATAAGGCCGATAAGAGTTTTTACATAGACGTATAATATATGGACTGCGCGTTCCCTACCTTTGCCATGTTAAGAAAATGTCTTCGACGTTGAGAGAGAGACAGCTGGTGTTGAATAGTAGCCTCATCTTTGTCTTAGCGAAGTAGTGGGGGAAATGATAGACAGAGAAAAAGTTACTATTCAAAGTATGTTGTCTCTCTCAACGTTGAAGACATCTTTTCAGCCAAACGCGCAGTCTATATATTATACGTCTATGAGTTTTTACGATCGCTTTTCCGGCTTATTCCACACAAGTCTGTATACCGACGCACGTGCACATAAAGCCCGTTCTACATTGATTGCAAGTGCAAACGCAAGGTATAGATCTCGTAGAATTGACCAATCACGCTGGTCAATTGGCTGATTCGGGCTGCTTTCCTTTTAGGAGACACAGTCGACACAAGTCGACACAAAAGTCATTTTGTCTTTGTTCAGTATTCAGTGAGAAACAGAGACAGAATGACTCTTGTGTCGACTTGTGTCGACTGTGTCTCCTAAAAGGAAAGCAGCCTCGATCAATACGATTAGTCAATTTTACCAGACCTGTTTCTTGCGTTTGCGCTTGCGATCAATGTAGAACGGGCTTAAGAAAATGTGTAATCGCTTTTCCGCCCTGTAAGCCAGCGCAGTGTCCATGGGTGGTGCACATTGGCAACTACGTAGCCATGTCTACAAACGACTTGTCGGTACATACGTTATGTTCATACGTGGACATGGTTCTATTCCGTGCTATGTCCACAGCATGCAGTTCTATACCGCGTTCACTATTTCGATCGCTTTTCTTTCCCTATGCGCAGTAAAATTCTCTTCTTGAATTGAACGCAGTATATTCTGGGGTCGATTCTGGGTGCTTTCCAACTACGTACACAGGCAACACTGTGTAACACAGTGTCCATTAGTGTGAGAAAGAGCATATTAGTGTGTCTCACTCACACTAGTGGACACTGTGGTACACAGCGTCGCCGGTGGTTTGCAATACTCCATATAAGCTTATAGTTTGTGACAATATATATTTTATTTTTCAATAAAAAATACTATATTGATATAAATATACTTCAAAACAACTCTGAATAAGTATGCCCAAATATGGGCAGGTAGATCACTAAAAGTATCGACACGTTTCAATCTTTTTGTAATTCTTACATCAGTGTTAGTAGAATATCAGCAATAATAAATTGTTATTACTACGTGTTTACTACTGTGTTAATATTACAAAATATGGCATCCGTGCAAAGATTAGGTCAAATTCTCCAGGGAAGACATTTAATTACATCAAGAATGGCATATTGTTATAGTGCTGTTAGTAACATTAAACACAACGCTTCATATTCAACAAAGAAAGTTGTAACCAAGATTGAGCCTGTAACTGAAGAGAATAAGATGCAAGTTAGCACTACAGAAAAAGGTAAAGTTCACAAAGTCTGTATATATATATTACATATTAGTACTAAGATTATATATTCTTTTCTTTTGTTTTAGTCACAAGAAATATAAAATCTGCTGGATATTTAGGCGTAATAATAGCTGGTGTTGGAATTACTGGTGCAATATTGTATACTCTGTTTTCTGAACTGTTTTCTAGTAACAGTCCATATGGAGTTTTTAGCAGAGCTCGAGTTTGTTGCATGGAGCATCCAAAAGTTGTTGATCTTCTTGGAGCACCACTGAAAGCTTATGGAGAGGAAACAAGGCGTGGACGCAGAAGACATATCAAGTACAATTATAACAATAGCTTTATATATAGATTTTGCATAAATGCATATGTAAATAATATATTTTCATTTTTTCCAGCCACATGTATTACATAAAAAATGGTATTAAATATATGAGAATACAATTTTATATAGAAGGAACAAGAAGACGTGGAACTGCATATGTCGATGTAAAAGAAGTAAGTTTTTAGGTCTTCTTTTTTACTATTTCTGATTAACTGTTTAAAACAATTATTGCATTGCAATTGATCAGTTATATTAATATATCTGTAAATTTAGTGTAATTTTTTATGGTACATATATCATTTTATTCGCAATTATGTACTTTCAGAGTTCATCTGGAAATTATGAATATGTATATATGTGTGTTGTTGTGAATAATATTGGAACAATCATAATAGAAGACAATCGGAATAGTGTTGCAACACAAGAAAATCCAGAATCCAAATTAGATTTCATGTAATTATAACATTGTCGCTGATCGTCTCGCAATATATATATATATTTATATAAATCCCGAAACGACTAATGTATATATAAATACTATGTATACATGTAATGTGATAATTATCAAAAGAATATGTGAATATGTAAATAATAACATTTTACATGGTTTGTAAATCAAAATATGTGTGAAAGTGAGATTTTTTAGAATATATTTTTAATTCTCTTTTTCGTGTGTATAAATTATTATAATTTTGTTCCTACTTGTAATGTTATAAAAGATCAGTGATTTATTGTATAGTTGTATACAATAAATATAGTATATAAATATACTATATAAATATACTATATTTTTATCGTATATATAGAGTTGTATATACTGATTTAACTTTTGTTATTGGTTTTTTTAAAGCTATTTATTAAGAACTTACGTCAGATTTGTACTTCTAATCTAAATTTGAACAAGAGTGATGAGAAGTAGATTCATGACAAGCGTCGCGTTGCGTCTTCGTTACGGAAACGGAACTGAGTTACGAAATTCAAAGAACAAATTCTTGCACAGCGCGTTACGTGGTCGCTAAAAATATATATTCTCGCTATCATTTACTCATACGACGTGTGAGTTTACGTATGTCTAACAACACGTGTACCTTATCAGACGCTAATAATTAATTAACTAATAAACATACGCGCACGTTCCGTATAACAAATTGTCTTTTCCTTGTGGTCTTGTTATCACACCCATTAAACCGTGACGTATCGTAAAACCTCAAAAGAAAAATTTATGTTTTAGATAAATACTGACATTTCTAATTATCTAAAGTTTGAATATTATTTTAATGAATAATGTTTACAAATAGTAACTGAAGTGCGGCATTTTATTGTTTTAACTTGATTATAGTAACAAGCATATCCGTTAAGTGGAAAAGCATGTTATACAGTTACATAAAGATGCACAGTGTTTGCGATACCCACGTTAGCGCATTCGCATATCATTACTATTAGCTGTCTCTCCTAAAAGTTAGACGAAGTTGGCGGGAAATACTATCGTTCGCTTCACTGCCAATAGCAGCTGATTCTCACTGACAGTTGCTCGACAGCCGGCGACGAGAACACTGAACACGTTGTTTTAATCATCTTATATACTTTCAAGAGATTACTTATTACTTATAATCATGTGATATCGCGCAAAATTGCTTGTGAAAGAAAAATTGTTTAGATTGTTTTGCAGATATGATCGTCAGATATTTTGGAAAAAGTTTTGTAATAGTGGAAAAATTAAATTTTCACATTCATGCAATATTTGATAATGAGAAATTATATTTTTTAGTTTAAATAAAAAACATTAACGTGCATATCTAGTAATTTTTTAAGTGTAACGCTCAAGATTATTTCTTTCTAAAGTGTTATTTCTGTAGTACATCAGCAAATCGTTAGTAGATCGTGTTTCTTGAACGACTCGATGTCCTTGATCAAATGCACTTGATTAGACTGAGAAATAATTACTACATTGAAGATTTACACTTTTCTACAGTTATTCGTATGAAAACGAGTATTTTTATATAGCGCAAAATTTACTTCATTTACATACAACGCATAAAATAATTGAAAAAAGTTTAGGGAAAATAAAGTTGAATTCAGAAAATAAATTAGGTAACGTATCATTAGATGTGATTGATGCGCGCGTATTATGATCGAGAGGCAGTATTGAAGATACAACTTCTGCACAGAAAACGTCTGCATCTGCTTAACAATGAAAAAGTGTTGCTCGTGCTCGTGTTTCTCCAGATTCAGGACCGTTTTCAGACCGCAACCTTTGCCAACTCCACGACCACCTCCAGCAACTGTCCCAGGTAAGTTAATAAGTTGATTCTGTACTTAAAAATGCTTTTAATTAAAAGAAAATAATAAAAATTAAATAAAAATATCAAATAAAATGGCGATATTGTTGATACGTATATTTAATTTTTACACGTATTGCTATTTAGTAGAGGCGAAGAGTTTCTAATTACAGCGTTATTATGAATGTTGATTGATTAAAAGTTCAAGGAGAAAAGAAAGAGTAACTCTTCAAATATACTATGTTCTTAATGTTTTCCTGAAATTGTAACTAAATAAACTCTTGCGAGATCGCAATTAGTCGCGCGTACGTACCAATATTTTGGATCACATTAAGAAAAGATTTTAAAAAATTACGAGAGAGATAAGAGATAAGAGTTTTATAGCATCCTGTTTGTCACATAAAGTGATCCGCTTCCATTACGTACGTCAATAGATTTTTGTGGCATTTTGATATCCCGACCTTTCGCTTTACCGATACTTGACAGATGATATACAGACAAATATTCAATAGAAGCGATCATACGTTTAGTTAAATTAGCACGATGTTAGCTATTATCAAGAGTTGTGAATGATTATCCACGAATGTATCTCTTTCTTGTACAACTAAGAAACCTATTATTCGTAAAGATTGTTTATTGTTACTTTAGTGAGATATTCGATTTTGTATTACTTGACGAGTCATCTCGTTAAAATTACAATGTACAAATAACTAGAACACAATTAGCATTCGTCATCAAATGTTATCGGTGATTCACTGTTACAATTTCTCCGATCATTGACTTCTCCGAGATTTGCGATTGAATGAAAAAAAAATAGACGATTATTGATAAAGAGGCATTTTCAGACACATTTAGCCTGACACGTAGCCAATTGACCTTTCGGAGGGCGGAGATTATACGCGGGAGGGATGAAAATCAATTAATAAGACGGAGAGATAAGAGACGAACGTCTGCAGCGTGAATCACAAGCGCGTAAAATAATATGGTTCATATTGCTGCAAATCAAGTCGCGACGAAGGCGCAGACGACAAGACAAAAATAATGCAGCAAAATATTATCTTTCTTACGAACAACACAAATTATCGCAAAGAATCTCAAAATATCATTCCAATCTTTTTAAACATCATACAACTTTTTTTAAAATCAATTAAATTGTTACAAATTTATTCGATAACACTTTTAAGTTATTACATTACAAATTTTATGTGTGTGCCTTTTTTAAATAGAGTTTACTAACTATATATATTCATGTAAACGTATTGAAGAGTCGCGTCAATCAAAGTGCAAATGACTGTAAACTTGAATGTTTGAACACGTGCAGGTAATGGCAAGGTATTAAGTTACAAAATCATAATGCATTAATCTCAATATTCCAGTCAAGAAGTACCACAGAGTGCTTTTCCGGTGTGTATCCAAAAGAATCTATTTTCAGAATACCGGTCAAGGAAACGATACCTCGTTTAGGAGTTTTGCAAGACGCGCACGAAGAAACTGTGCGTTCGGTATGTGTGTCTTTCTTTCTTCAAGATCTGGTGTAATAAAAAAAGTATTCTCTCAGAGCCGATTATGCATTATATTGCGATATATCGAAATATGAAGTCGTCATAAAAAAAAAAAAAAAAAAAAAGGAAATCGCAAGATCGAGAGTTAAATTCGATACACCGACGATAATTTTATTATCACAATGGAATGGAACGACGAACTGATAGACGAGACGAATATTAACATAAGTAGGCGTTAAGAGCCTTGGTTGTTTGTTAACGTTCAGAACGTCGAATATTATTACTTATAGACTTAGCGATTTATTCCGTTACGTAATAATGATTTATAAATCGAACAAAAAAGAACGTAATTATCTACCGTTATAAAAAAAAAAGGCAAACGATTTTTTTCCCAACGTTTTGTTTACGTTTGAATCAAAAAGAGATAGAAACTCAAATGTTCGTCAAAATAAATATTTAGAGAAGCGTGGAGAAAAGATATTGTTTTCGTAAAAGGATTGCAGTTTCTGGCTATGTCTTCGGAGAAGTAGTTCTTGTAATTTGACGATCGGCCGAACGATCTGTAAATAAACGCGGATTCCATCGATACAATGCGCGATGTGTTTCTTGTTCGAGCACGCTCGATTTATCGTTCTCTGGTTGAGAAAATATACTCAAGCCAGATGAGAAGTGTCAGCTTCCGTCTCTCTCGCGAGATGGCCGACCTTCGCGTCAAACATCGCGACGCCGCGTGGATTATGTGCATTATTTAAATTCGCAGTATTATTCATTAGGCACGATTATATTTGTATTCGTGTGTGTCATGCAAAAGCTATTTATCACGTGTCGTCGACGTATGTACACGCGCGCATACAAAGAAGAAAGTATTCGCGATATTCGCACAAGCTTTCCGTATTTTTCTTTATATAAAAGAACTTTTTACAGGTCAAACGCCTATTTATTGAGGTCAGATCTTGAACTTAAACATTTGTAGATAGATATCTCTATTAAATCACGCGGCACACCGCAATGAATGAAAGTGAAATTATACACGGCGCCGTGACCGCTAAACGATGACGTCACTTTCGCTGACGTAAAAATACTCGCGTTATTAGCACACATACGCTCTTACTTTTTAAATAGCTTAAGTAACCTAAATCTATTTAAAAAAAACTCAGCTCTCAGTTTACAACGATTAAAAATCTCAGCTTTTCTCAAGGTCAGAAGAACTAACAAACAGAGAATAACATATAGTTTATAATCCAGATATCTGATTTCTCGTAAAAAAGAGAATTTCTCGTTTTTATCAAGAGATAAAGTATGATAATTTGTTATAAATATGTCGCGTATACATAATATACTTTCGTGAAATTCCCCTGGGACTTTTTCCGAATGGACTTACGACCGGAAGATTAGTCACACGAAAGCTTTGATAATTCGCGTTTTGTCATTCACCAGAGATGTCGTCTCCACTTTCAATCTCGGATTCTCCTCATTAAGTCACGCTTTTCTAGATTTTTTTGTGACTCATCTTTTTCCGTATAATCTGCATAACGCATAAACGTGTGAAATGAATTTCTTATCAGAATCACATGCATACAAACACATACTCCAGAGTTCTCATTTCTTTTTTAACTAAAACAATTTTATTAAAATTATAAAACCAAAAATTTATATATCAAAGAATTGTTTTTATATATATTAGACACGATTTTCTCTTTTCCAAGTTACTGAGAAAACGAAGGTTTCAATTTGCATTCTTCTTCCATGTGTTTCTCAGATACAGATTTATTACCGTGTAGGAGGCGGCGCTTCTGATGTGCTAGCACGATAATTATGATATCTCGATGTGTATCAACGAGAGCATCAACAAATTGCTCGCGGCTGATCATTTTACTTGCACACGCCTTTAGGTGCACATTCCGGTATAAGAAATCTAATTGCAACACTCGGGAAAAATTCCCGTCTGCGTCCGTGGCTCGTAAAACTGCATTCTTAAAGTAATCTTGTTCTATGCGTAAAAGAATGTATTCTGCAAAAGATAAAGTAGTATATATTTTATTTTAGTATTCTATTACAATTTGTTAAATATTTCGATAATCTATTTTTCTATTTTTAAATTCATAGTTGCTTATCAAATAACATTGCATCAATTAAATTCATGTTTCATATGAATTTTTGTACAAAAAAAGTGTACAAAGTTGTATGTGATAAAGTGTGTACACGGGAAGAATAATGTGCGCGTGATGCACATTGAAAGCAGAGGTCCAGAAAAGCACTTCTTCAAATTACGCGTCATTATCAAAGATAATGATCGCTCGTGACTAATACGTCTTGCTTTTCCATAAGAAGTTAAACTTGATTTTCTCAAGTGACCTAAAATCCCATGAACGTTCTACTTGTTGTCCGAATTGATTTTTTGTATCAACCAGAAATGGCGATTGGTAGTTGGCAATGATAAAGTATATTTGTTTTTACACGAAGACACAAAATACGTTTCTCAAAATACGTAAATGCGGCAATAAGTACATTGAATTGATAGCGCACGAAGTAATGATATATTCGATAAGCATTATTATAAATTAAAAATAAATTAATTTAAAAAAAATTTAATAACAGAAACATTTGTTACGTGTTAAAGAAAATTATCCTGATTAAGACTTATATGTCGCGGCGATTTAATTGCACACGCGGGAATCTTGTGTAACTGGATTTTACATAATCCAGAGTAATGATCGATCTTTTCTCTGATCATTCATTATCGACGCCGCTCTAATTTGCGGAACTTTCTGACCTACTAGATTACTTGATATTTCAAAAGCAACAATACATTCTTTTTAAGTCTGGTAGGTGTTAATGACTCTTTTGCCATTTGTAGATACATGTCATTAAATTATTTGCGTAGGTATATTGTCCAGCAAATTACAAAACGCTATTCACATTCATATTGTAAGCGTGACTAATTTTCGCAGTCTTGTTTGGTAATCATTAATTTGAAAGAAGGCCGCGAAATTGTGATTCAAGGAGAAACATTAATAAATGTTAGACAATAATATAAAAAGCTGTTAAAGTAAATAACATACTATTTGTGTAAAATATATTAAATAAATATGTACTACCTGAACTAATATATTTATCTAATACTAAAATCCTGTTATATATATTGTGGTCTTGGTGTTAGCTGTTTCAACCTTTGCAGCTCGTAAGTTACAAAAATATCCGTGGACTAGTTATGAGACAGCGGATAATCCTGGGTATATTAAGAATGACGACAACTGCGATTTTTCTGAATGCATTCTCAGAAAACAATAAAGCGTACGTCATTGTAACCCTGAGGTATCAAACCAGTTAGCTACTTTTGTCTATCACAATTTATATAGATTTATATTGTTATATTGTTACTGAAACTTCGCATGTGTGTCAATTTGAATCAAAACTATTTAGTAATATCACACGTACAAATGTAATACGTTAAAAAGTTTAAAAAATTACTGATAATCCAAACTCATTATCATGTCACCGATTGATTAATGGGAACGAAAAGTGGGTGACTCCTACCGACGTTAGTGTCACCGATGACGCCATGTATGGTTGCGGTGGCGTTGCAGCACGTGCGTCCTTGAAATTGCTCCTAGAACGCACCGATCCACCTCAGATTGCACGTTCTTCCTTCCTCTTCATCGTCGACGGTCTCTTCAGTCAATCAGTAAACTCGCGTTCGACGCGATCCTCGCCAATGTATCCGACTTATCGTTCGTATCCGCGCCCGGTGCACGGATTTCATTCAGATCGTAGTGGAATGTTTTACAGATTCTACGATCGCTATCGAATATTCAACGATCGGCGCACTCGACCGTTTCCATTCAGATTTTATTGTAAGTCCTTCGCCTGCTCAAAGAAGTAAAACTAAAATGAACTATAAAGCTGTAAATTATTTGACATTTTAATTAGTTCGAGAAATTTGTTGTCAGAAAATAGCGTGTGAAAGAAAGGCAAAATCAACAAATCGATCTCTAAAAATATTTCTTCGATCATCAAATGATCGAAGGCATAATTATATCAAGCGTGTGCCTCGTCACAAAATGGAATTTATAAGTTTTCTCTCTTTTTAAAAATGTTTGTTTGACTACATAAGATAGATGTTTTAATTTTCGAAGTTGTTAAACAAAACTCACAGGGGAAGACTATGGCGTTCCAGTACTGACAATCCGTAGTGTAGACTTCTGCATCGAAGAGAACGGCGAGAATCATCGGACATTTAGATACGAGCTGATGACCCGTCATGATGACAAAGCGAGACTTGTTGTCAGACGTGGCCAGGAATTTTATCTGCATCTCAACTTATCCCGGGACTACGATTCTTCCATCGATGGGGTTTCTATCGTCTTTACTCTGGATGGCATCGAGAAGCCGCAATACGGACACGGAACTCTGGTGGCAACCGCTCTGCTCGATCCTGACGAGATTTCCGAAGCTGCCTGGCAAACCACCATAGTTGCCCTAGAGTCGAACTTCTTAAGAATAAAAGTAAATTTGATCTTTGAACTTCTTATTACTTTTCACAATTTGATTTTGAAGTTTTTGCATATAAAAAGAAGAAGTGTCTAACAAAATTGGTCGCTCGCTAGGTTGTGCCATCCGTGAACGCGATTATAGGCAAATGGAAAATGGAAATCGATACCAAGAACAAGCAAACCGAAGGCGCTGTCAGTTATTCGGTGAATCAGCCATTCTATCTGATATGTAATCCATGGTGCAGAGGTACATATTGCATTTTTGCGTTTTCTTCAATAAGATCTCAGCATATTGGCAATTTTGCATAGAACATCTTTCTTTCAGACGATGTTGTATATCTGGAGAACGAGGCTGAACGCCAAGAGTATGTGCTGGCAGAGGACGGTTTGATCTGGCGTGGCAGTCACAATCGTATGCGACCCACCGTTTGGAAGTACGCACAGTTCGAACGAGACATTCTGGACTGCGCCCTGCATCTGATGAACCAAGTCGGCAAAGTTCGCGTTAACGGCAGAAACGATCCCGTCGTCATAACGCGATGTCTGTCCGCTGCGGTAAGGCCATTTTACAAAATTTCTTTTCACAAAAAAGCGAGAAAAGCCAAACAATATCTTGTTCAGACTAGCTTTTTGTTGTTTTCAAATGAGCTACTTTTAGGTGAATTCTCCCGATGACAACGGAGCGGTGATGGGAAATTGGTCAGACGATTACGGAGGTGGTATACCACCTACGAGATGGATGGGTTCGCAGAAGATACTCCAGCAATATTACAAGACGAAGAAGCCGGTCAAGTACGGACAATGTTGGGTCTTCTCTGGTGTATTGGCGACCGTTTGTCGCGCTCTGGGTATACCTTGTCGAGTGGTAACGAATTATTCGAGCGCGCACGATACTCAGAGCAGTCTAACCGTGGACTACTTCGTGGATGCTGAAGGCAGAGTCATGGAAGAGCTTAACAGCGATTCTATATGGTAAGTTTGAGAAAAAATTATTTTAATTTATAGTGACTTCTAAATATCATTTTGTAATTAAAATTTAGAGAAAACAAATAAAATATAATACTAAAAAAAAAAATTAAATATATGATTTAAAATAGAAATTCTATTTTATTTATTTTTCTTCATGAAAGGAATTTCCACGTCTGGAACGAAGTGTGGATAGAGCGACTGGACTTGTCGCCTGATTGTTCGGGATGGCAGGCGATTGATGCGACTCCTCAGGAGCTGAGCGAAGGCGCGTATCGTTGCGGTCCAGCCTCCGTGGCCGCTGTGAAGAAGGGAGAAGTTCTGCGCCCCTACGACAACGCGTTTCTCTTTGCCGAAGTGAACGCTGATAAAGTTTACTGGCGGTATAATGGACCTACTCAACCGTTGAAGCTAGTTCGCAAAGACATGTACGGGTAAGTGTGAAACATATATGCTTCGTCATAAAAGAAATATCTATTTGTTAATACAATAATAGTTTTTAATAGTTTTCAATTACAAAAATGTCATTAGATTAATCACAAGTAATCGAGCGATAATGATTTTGCAGCATCGGTCAACTAATCAGCACGAAAGCGGTTGGAAGATGGGCGAGGGAGGACATCACGCACACATACAAGTATCCAGAAAGTAAGTAACTTTTGACAAAAATTTCTTTTATCCAGCTGCAGCTTGAAGAAACGAAATTCTCGATAGGTACTTATTGCCAGATAATAGTCATTAACCCTTATTTTATGACAATCACTTCTTGTGATAGAGTCTGACGAAGAACGGGCTGCCATGCTGAAGGCGCTGCGTCAAAGCGAGTCTTTGTTCAGTCGTTATTATCTCAACGAGGAGTTTAATGATGTCATGTTTACTTTTGAACTGCGCGATGATATCATAATCGGACAGCCATTCAGGTACTTAATGTGTATCAATTAAGTCAATTTATGTATTGTTGATTATTTTCTTTCAGTTAATATTAGCAACTCACTGGAATTCAGCAAAAATATGTTGCAAGAAAATCTTGTAATATTTATTTGGATTTGTTTTTATTGTTTATAGCGTTGTATTACTGATAAAAAATCGAAATTTGTCAATGGAATATCATATATCCGCGATTTTGAGAGTGGAAACTGTACTGTACACCGGTCGGGTGGGTCCTCCAGTGAAAAGACTAAACATCGATAAACTAGTCCGACCAGGAGTGCTCGAGGAAATTCGCATGGACGTTTCCTGGGAGGAATACGGTCCGAGATTGTTGGATCAATGCGCTTTCAATATCGCCTGTCTTGCTACTGTGAAGGACACGAATTTCGAGTACTTTGCTCAGGATGACTTTCGCGTCAGAAAGCCTGACATTAAAATCATGGTAATTATTACATTTTAAGAAAAATAAAAAAAAAAGAAGAAAAAACAGAGATTTAATTTAAAATATAAAAAAAGCATATTAAAAGATTTATAAGATTTATTAAATTTTGCGATGCAGTTGCTCAGCGACGCAGTCGTTGGTCAGACTCTTAATGCCACGGCCCAATTTCGCAATCCGTTGCCGATTCCTTTGAAAAAAGGTAGATTTCTCATCGAGGGTCCTGGTTTGGACGAACAATTGAAAATAAAGCTATTGGAATCTGTCGAAGTAAACGAGGAAGCTAAATGCACCTTCTCTATGATACCGAAGCTGGAGGGACGTGCTAGAATAGCCGCAAAGTTTTACTCGAGAGAATTAGAAGACGTCGACGGTCATTCAGATAATTTTATAGTTAAACCGGCGAAAATAATGAGTAATTATGAATAATTACGTGAGATTGTTTTTGATAATTTAGAAAATAATGAAGTGTTTTTGTTTTTGATAATTTAGAAAATAGTGAAGTTTTTAGCTTGTCGTCTTTGTAGTTTATTATTAATGTTAATCATGCAATATATACACAATAATTGTTCTATGACTGTAGCGAGAAAAAAACGTAGTATATTGTAAAGATATAATTAGATATAACTATAATTGCTTAATGCCAAAAATCAAAACTACAATAATATAATAATAGCGCATGCAATTAATTTATTATCTTTTCTGCCAGTTATCATTACAATATTACTTATGTATTTATGTGTTCATAGAATGTATGTTAATCGTAACACATTTATACTATATACACACATATATAATATGTATATGTTATATATATTTTATATATAAAAATAATTTTTGACATGTACTTTTTATCATATTTCATGTTACTTATCAATTCTAACATTGCAAATTAAATTTCACGGACCGACCTTAATGATAATCGTCACTGAACCAGTTGGTATTCAGCCGACCGATCGGTGTCAGAAATCATTCGCGGGCACATTTATCTCCGTAAATTGTGAATTGCTTAACGGACGCGGATGTCATTGAAATAACGACGGGGAACATCGTCATGCCGCGCGTTTTACGCGATCTCGCAGAGAGGAGAATCCCATCGCGGCCATACTGTCCCATTTTCTGTCGGCTCATATCGGCATCGCGGGCCCGATGACGAATCGCTTACGTTTAACGTGAAATGTCGGTTACTTTCAAGGAGCGACAGCACGAATGGGGTACCGGTTCGTGCCGCGGCTTCCGCGGTGGGCACCGGTAAAAAATTCAATCGACAGAGACTACCTGGCGGTCGATATTAACGACCGGCAATCGAGAGGGTCGCTGTGGCGAGTGCGTGATTATTCAGAAAAGAAGATGAAGAGAAAGAACAGGGGCGGAACTATACTGAAATTTGCGATAAGAAGCTCTTTTAGATCTTAGATCTTTAAATAACTTTATAACTTTTTTCGTCGGAGAGAAATGTGTACGCACTAAGTAAAGAGTTTTAAGATCTTTGAAAGATTACATTTTCCAACAATTTTAAATAATGCGAAAATTTAATTAATTTAATCGTTCGTTGTCTGTGAAATAAAAATACGTTTGCTCTATCTTAAATTGAATTTTACGAAAAATACTTGACGTAGAAAAAAAAATTTGCTTTGATTCTTGCTTGTTCCCTTTTTTGAGAAAGCTCCAAAACTCATCAGCTTTAAACTGTAGAAAAGTTATCATTCGCTCCTGGAGAAGAAGAAGAAGAAGAAGAATTTTGTGCGCGCGCGCGCGACAGCAGGGGGGAGGGAAGGGAAGAGGAAACAAAAAGGGAATGTGGATGATGATGAGCTCCGGGCTGATACGAGGCAAGGCTGACGTGAACGATGTATCACCATCCGGAAAATTAATGTTGAAATATAGGCCTGAGTGAACGATACGCGGCGCCCAGGCAGCACCAATGGGGTCCAAGGAGGAAATGCGCGGTGGCGATGAAGAGGATTGCACGGAGGGAGACGAGGAGTTGTTACGAGATCGATTAATGAATCGTCGGGCGAAATAGTAAGGTGGCGAGAGAATACCGGCGAAGCAAATTGGACAGAGAGTTGAAGGGATGAGTGATGAAAGGGAGCACATTGAAGAAGTGATCGGAAAGCAAATGTGAATAGGTGTTCTGAGATTTTGTGTGATCCGATCGCGAGTATAGTTTTATATCTGTCTTTTTTAAATACTTCTGAAATAGTCAGATCTCTATTAAATCAAAGAAGAACACGAGTCGGATGAAGTTTTGCTGTTTGTATTTTGATTTAAATTAAACCGCGCTGCGCACACATTCTCGAACATCTTATAAATCAAGACAAGTATTTTTATGTCATATTTCTACATGGTTTTCACAAAAGATTTCTTCTTCTAAACCGGCTCTCTCTTTCCAACAAAATCAGTTCTTTTATGCCAATGTATTCAAACGAGACAAAAGCTTGATTAACATGCGACAGAACGACGAAGCGCGTCAGGCGGAGCGAAAAAATTGTGGAGGAGGACGCAGAATATAGAGAAAGAGAAAGATATGCGGAATGATAGTGCGATATGTCTAAATACATAACCGTGACACGTGATGGACGTGTTGCGGCCCCTGTCTACGGGGGTCTCGACGAGCAAGGGCCCCGATCGGGGCCCGCGCGCGGGCTCTGGACCTGCGGCACCCCGCTACGCGTTATGCATCAACACCCGGGATCCATCCCATTATACCTCATCAAAACAACAAACACGCCTTCCACGCTAAACCAACATCCCTTTGTTCCCATCGAATCCCGCGTATCCATCAGGATCGCCGCGCGAAGGATGCACGTCAGTGACGCGATCTCTTCGACGGGGGGTCCTTCAGGTGGGAGGGCAAGAGGAATTTGAGGAGAGATCTCCGTGAAATGTTATTAATGCCGCGGGGTCAGAAGGATAAGCACACTTGGGAAACGTCGTTCTGTAGATTTGTACCTGTCTTCGTCTCGTCTCGGCTCGCCTCGCACGAACGACGAAAAGACGTTGATTCGTGATAGAAAAGCGCATGCTGCGATATAAATAATCTGAATACTTTGGCGTATGCTACAGTGAATAAGAAGAAACCCCACTGCAAAGGGATTGGGAAAATTGAGCATCAGCTTCGGAATTTCTCGGATAAGTTATTCGAGGGAACAAACAAAACAACTCGATCATTTCAATTCGTAGAGTCAAAGAGATTTTTATTCCGAGAGGATTATAATCTTGCTGTTGCAAGAAGATATGATATCACGTAACACACATTGACATCATTTCATATGATATTTGACACTTAATAAGACACGAATATAATAAAATAATAAAAAGATAACATGTCGGTTTAACGTATTAATTTACGAAATCAAACTTGGATGCAATGTTTGTCGGTGATGTTCATGATACTAATGCTGTTTGCTGCTGTCGCTCTTAGATGGCAGCACGTATGATACTTGCAGGAAAGAAGTATATTTTCGGCGGTATGCAATATGCCATATAAGCTTGTAGTGATATATTTTATTTCTCAAAAAAAAAAAAGAAAAAAATAATCATATAAATGTGAACATGTATATAATACTTTATTTAAAACAGTGAATTTTAATAGTATTTTATATTTCATAGTATTTAATAGTTTTTATTTGAAACAATAAGTTTTAACAGTAATATATTTATCATCATGCAAATTGATTTTAAATTATAATCAAATATAAAACAATTTTAAACGTATTAGAATTAGAAAAAAAAACAAAATTTATCGCAATTTTTTATGAGACAAATTTCTCACATTCTTTTACATACAAACAAAGAGATGGTTTTTAAAAATGTCGAGATGAAGTCGATCGATCAACAGCGAGACTCGATTGTAGGCATCGAGAGAGAGGCCTGACAGTTTATTGCCAATCATATACAACCATAATCGGAGAAGGCATCGAATTCGCGTGACCCCAATAATCCATAATGACTCGTTATGGTTGACATGTCAATCCAGCCACATATCTTGGCCACGCATCCTCCTTCCACCGTTTATTAGGCCATTAGGCACTTTGCAGTTATCTCGCAACAAAATGTCCGTTTGTTCATTAATTCTATACATGTAAGTAACATTTTCTAATTTACATATCAAATATGCATGTTATTATATTCCCATTGGCAGTTAAGAAGATAAATAACTATTTTTGAGGTATGTATTTTGTCTTGTACGTATTTTAAGTATTCAAAGATTTTGCAACAGATGGAACATGTAGGACATGCGCGCGGAAAATATTGTAATAATGTAATTCAAGTGTGCGTGCGTGTAGCACGGGAATTAAGCACAAATGCAATAGCTTTAAACTCGAATAAGAATAACGCGAAAGATTACCATCGGTCGTTTTTCTTTCAATCTATTCCGTAGCGTTATGTGAGCGTCATATCAAGAAGGGAGTATTGTGCATTTTATATTAATTAAAATATTAAACGCGCGTAGAGAAACGTCCACACTAATACTGCATTCATGGCTGATGTTACTCTTGACTTGTCGTCAGAAAAACTCTTTGCAGTAAAAGTTGTGAAATGGGAGCTCTTGCGTTTCGTTTGATTGTTTGCTTTTACATGAATTCACTTAATAAGACTGGAATAACAATTGAATTTTATCTTACATTCTGCAATCCGAAAAAAATGTGGATTACGTAAGTGTGTCTAGTGAAATTACGTGCATCGACATGTCAGTTTAAAGCAGTTAATGTACGAAGGGTTGATTTTGGGGTCACGTTCGTTTTCTGTCAATCTGCTTTCACTACCTCGGTTGAGTTTGTGACTGACACTTTATTATTTGCACTTCTGCGCTCTCTCGCACGGTAACATTTTGCCACGGGGGGGGTTTGCTCAGACAAAGGATAACGAGCGCGAACCCGACTGTATAATGACAAAGGGCGTAGTAATTCGGCGGATTAGGAAATAATATCGCACATCCCTACGCAGATTCTCTGTGTTATACCAAGGTTAATCGAGACAAATCTCATAATAAAGATTTCTGTGATTTCCAATTACAGAGTAGTCTAAAATAAATATCGAACTCTTACTTCATGATATTCTGGTAAACAATATTTCGACTGATAAAGGAGGTAAAGGCTGAACGAATAATTTCACACGAAGGAATAATTTCTTTGGCTACATCTATGCAAATTTGCAGTATCGAATTTGGAGATCCAATTTCCATAGGCACGTCCGCAAGAGAAGCAGGAGGATGTTTACATAGGTAAAGCCAGCAGTTGCGAGCGTATTTGCACGAGGATTTCCCCGGCGAATCGAGCCGCAGGGCGAATTGGATACTCCGTCGACTCGTCCGTATCGTCGACGAAGGGCAGCGGTGGGTTCGGGATAAGGGACTTGTAGGAGGGATCTCTTCTGCGGTGGGAAGGGAGGCGAATAAAAAGGGGGCGAGAAATGGCGCGGATGCCTCATTACGCATGCACCCCCGGTAGAAGGGTCCGAGCGAGTGAGTGAGTGAGTAAGTGACTGACTGACTGACGTACCTCCTCGTCACGCATACACTTACAAACACGCGTCCACGTGTGCGGACACGCCTATTTTGTTGAGGAGCTCGCATGCAGCCACCGTGTCTGGTCGTGGTATGAATATTGCGGTAAACACCGCGTCGTCGGTTTTCATTTCCGCGCGACATTGATGCGGAAAAAATTCAGGCTTGAAATACTCTGGAAAATCTGAGAAAAGTGTCGCAACGCGAGATTCAAGTATTTTATAGAAATTTTAAAAGAATAAAATTGTGTGATTTGAAAAAACTTTTTTCACATGTATTGTAAAGGTGAAGTAAAGTAATCTCGAAACAGCTTTAATCACATGGCATATTTTGTGTTTGAAAAATTTAAATATTGAACTTATTTCAGTATTTTTTATCTGAGTGATTAAAAAAATTATATTACAATTATATCTATTAAAAAATCTGACATTTTGAATGTTAATTGTGTCAATCGTGCGTGAGTTTAAGTTTTACTTGAAATGCTTATCAAAACTATGTAAGACACGCAAATACGAAGAACGTGTGTACACGTACATCGTGTGTATACAGCAATTCCAGCGAATCCGCCACTAAGGCGCGTCTCGGTCCGCCCTCTGTGTAAACCAACTCCTTTCTTGTCTCTCTACCTCTCTTCTTATCCTTCAACCCTCGACAACCTTCCTCATCGTTTCCATCTCTACTCTCGTGACGCCCTAATTGCGCCACCCCTGGCAGCTAGTCACTTTACCATAATCTCCTAGGTAATGGGGTCCCAGTGTGTGTGTGTGTGTGTGTATGCGCGCGCGCGCGCGAACGCGCGCAGCAACCCCTCAGTATTCTCTCTTCGTGCGCGTTCGCTTATTCGGGATTGCGTTGCGATCGAAGGCTCGCTCTTTGTCGACCCTGGCAGATCTTCACGGAAATTGCTTCACCGCGTGTACACAGATCTTTTCACTCCGAGGGTGAAGTTGTGCCGATAAGTATATTTGGCTTTTTCTTAACGCCAATTACGCATGTTAAAAGACACTTTTTGACATTGCAGGGATGAAAGGTGTAAAGTGATTTTTTTTTTTAGCTTAAAACCTTCACATTTTTTGTCTTTATAAATTAAACATTTGTATACGTTATCACTTTAGAGTTTTATTTTTATTATTGAGATAATAAAGATAAAATATTGAAAATAATTCGTAATCACATTGTGATATTTGCAATAATTGATCGAATTATGTAAAAACAATGTAAATAAAATGGCATATCAAGTATTAACTATAATAGCGTCTAGAATGACAATGGGAACACCATAATGGATGTGACAATAATAATAGACTGTCTGGCGAGCGTCGACGAGAAGATTAACAGGCCTCTAACAGTAGCTGATGGACCATCGCCGTCGAATGTTTCGCTGTCGGCGTCTGGGTCCTTTAGAAAGAGGATCACTTCCTGACTAGATGTCTGCAATTACGATCCCAATTACGATGCATAATGGCGACACACGGTGCGCGATCGGTTCACAATTGGCGGCAATTTAAACGACAAGCGATTAGGACACGCGAACCATAACGGAAGCACAGCTACACGTCACGCCAATTATATACCCGCCATTTTTGAGCAAGTCGCGAAGTGCCATTGTCGTCAGAGAAAAGAGAAAATCGGACAATTTTTTGCGGCCGAATATTATGCCGGCGGGCTGTCAAAACCTGTCATTTTGCGTTCGCGGGTCTAACCGGCTCTGGTCTCGACGTAATAGGGCCCCGATCGACAAAGATGGCCGACACAATGGTCGCATATAACCGGCCGCGCGGCCTTTTAAGCAGTTTAGCCGCCTTAAACGAAAATCTGTCCGTCTGTTAAATATCGACACGCGATTTCATGGCATCTGTCGACCGTTTTTTGTAATACTTGATAACTAGAAAAAATCAGCCTTTGTCGGTAGCAAACCGCGCTAAAAACGCACTGCCGACACATTTTGGCGGACTGCACAATTCTTAAATCGAATCTAGTGAATTCGTAATATCCATAGTTCTGAAAACTTTAAATTATTCTATAAATTTGAGTTTTCAAAATCTGAAATATAGGTGGATTTTCTTATTCTTGTAGAATAACTGAAAATTTTATTATGTAGATTATTCAAAAAAACTTAGTTTTAATTAAACAAAACTATATACACATATAAAATATATGTATATTAGTATGTACATAAAAATTATATACATATATATAATATTTACATACACATATACTCTGATTCTTTTATAAATAGTTCTGAATTGATGAGATTTAACTGAACCGCGTATTATTAACGTAAGAGGATCTGACGATGATCTCTCTGTTCGACATCTCTCTCCTACACCTGGGGACTCATCCGGAGCTAATTGCAGCCCTTTCGCGCGTGATTACACGACGACCCATTAGCGGCGAACTGATCGACGCGCGGCAGTAATAGACACACAGCGGTTGCTAAATCCTCGTAAAGTTGGGCTCTTCGGGATCCGGGGTGCTTTCGAAAATCGGGCGCGAGAGGATAGCTTTCAGAGCCGCGTCCGCTCGTCTCTCCGGGGAACAGCGGGGAGTTCGAAAACAGAGAGGGACGGTTTGCACACTCGGTTGACATCGAGATTCAGCGACGTGTCTAATTGGAGCCACTTTAACCGCGAGGGCGGGCAGGATGGGATAAGCCGTAAGCCATCCACTGCTGAGAGATCATCCCCCAGGCTTATAACCGCCGGGGAGATATTCCGCGGACCTCTCCACTCTCACCGTGGTTACACACACGAAATGTTCTCTTCTCCCTTCTCTAACATCTCTGATCGCTTCCCTTCTCGTTATATATATCCTACAGCGAATCCGGCGTAAATAATGTCGATTATCCCCCCGGCAATTGTTTTATCGACCGGACTGTCCCGTTCGAGGAGAAATCTACGAAGAGAGCGGCGAGGAAGCCGAAGGGGCTGACGCTTCTTTCCCCTCGGACGGGCCGTGGCACGGGCCGTGGCCAGATTTACGAGTGACTAAAAACCGGGGCTGGCGAAGACTCGTAAAGTAAATTTGCTTGTTCTCTCGTTTGGTCTGAAAAAATGCTCGAAGAGAGACGGGAAATCAAATAAAAATATCTTAAGTTTACCTTTCTTTAATAATTAAAACGTCTGTATATTGCATTATAATAATTAAACAAATTTGCCGTTTTTATTTGCTTCTACAATCATCTACGCGCTCGATCGATCCTTCTTGATCCTTCTCTTATCTTTTTCTAATTGGTTTAAAAACAGAAGAACATCTTCTGTAATTACAGCTTTTTGCATCCAGTCAAAATGTCGTGTATAACGATCACATTATTAATTTTCGAGATTCTCTTAATAGTCCCAGTCCCCAACCGGAGATCGCTTGATGGAACTCGCTTTTTGCCTCCCGCTAATTATGAAATTACTCGGGAACGTCCCGCATCGCCGAGTTTCTCGCCCGTTCTCCTTTCCGTCTTCTGGAGCGATATTTGAGCGCGAATTATGCCGGGTACTCTCTTCATCCTCCTCATTATTCCTCTCTTCGTCCTTCTCTCCTTGTCGTTCTGCCGAGCGACCTCATCCTTTGCGACCTTTCTCTCCTCGTGGCGTCGAGAAACTTATCCGGTTAATGGCCCGGCCTTGTTCCGTAACATTCGTGAAATTCACAGGCTATTTTGGACATGCCCGGCGAGTTATGCTAATTGATTCGCAAGATTTAAGTTGTAAACAAGAGACACACTTACACACAAACAATTAATATCAATTGACAACAGAAGCTAAATACAATCCTATTATTTAAAGATTTACGAGCGTCTTTGATTTATTAAATAACGTGTAATGAATAAGAAATGAAAATTTTATTTACGTAATATGTACAATCACATATCTGTCTCAGTTGTGATACATCGTTATTATTATCTCTAAGATTAGACTTGTAGAGTGTATTTTTACTTTGCACGTTTATACCTTAAAAAGTCAATGAATTTGATAATTACGCAACCATCGAATGTTCCATGCCTCGATAAGCAGCCATAACGATACCACAATAATTACAGCCCGGCAGCAACGGCGCGTAAAAAGAGGGTGGCCGCTTATATAAAAAGCAGATTGAGCGGCTGAAGGAAAATGACCGGAGGAAAAGTCGAAGTGCTCGTTCGTGTCGTTCTGCGTCCTTCTCCCCTCCTGCGCATCACCCTGCGGGTCTTAACGACTAAATAAGTCCCCTCAATTAAAAAACTAATTTCGATTAGAGTCCCCGGGCGGCCATTTGGCATCGTGTAACTACATCCCGCAGGATAGCAACGGCAAAGGGTTGGAAGGATGGAAATCGCTGAGTGCGATATGACCGGCACGACGAAGAGAGGAAAATTATATAATCGGCGTTACTTTTTTATGCCGTGACTTCTGTTCGTCATTGTTGCGTTTTATCATCCACTACGGTGGCGCGCATTAGTGACGCTTTAACAATATAGGGAGACACCTGATGGCATTCTGGATTAAAAAGACTCCGCATTTTACTGATATATTCTTCAAGAGAGAAAAGAAACAAAAAAAATCAAAGTTTTATTTTCTTCACCATCAGCCTGAAAAAACTTTTATGTGTTCAATATACAATAGAATATATTTTACAAAGAATCAAAATAACAAATATGAAAAGATGTTATGTTTTTATTAACTATTTAAATATGTTTTTTTCAACTATTTTTTCAGCGACTTTTATTCAAAATAAAAACAAATATAATGAAACACATCACGAGAAATCACTTATTCAGCAATGATGATAATCGCTAGTTAAATTGTAAGTCGAATATAACACGCTATTATGAAATCTAATTTTTTTCTCACGAAAAAATTTTTGAGGAGCTTAAGTACTTAATCCTGCTTTAACGAAAGATCATTTTTTATGACTTTTCCCCTCGTGTTTTCCCTTCACTGCGTTTCCCTTGGAGAATACGCAGAATTTTCTACTTCTAATTCGAGGAGAAGAAGGAGATGCATATGCACTTATTTATGTCCGTATTAGTATTTATGTTAGGTGCACACACCTACGGTTGTACCCCGCGGCTCTCGGGCGTAGACGCCTTCAGCCGCTATTTGTTATTCTGATGTCGCATTATATATTTGTTTGGGCGTGGGCGGATGAAACCCGAAGTGTGAAACACGTTGTAACGCCGGTTCCTCCTGGAATTCCATCCTCCCGTGAGGCTCACCCACGTGACTATGGGCTTTGTGCTTATTGAAAGGATTTCCGTCGATTCGCCTATCCGCTCAGCGGGTTTCACTTTTTTTTTTCTCTTTTTCTTTATCTTTTCAATAAAAAAGCGGATTTATCTTTCCACCTCGCGTTCTTCAGATTTACCACATTTACGATCCATTTCGTTTTAGACACAAAACATCTCGATGATGAGTGCTAATAATAATAATAACATTAATAATGTCTTGAAATATGTGATAAGTTGTAGTTTTAACTTTAGCTTATCGAATTAACATTTCAAACACACACGGTGTGTTCTCAAGTCCAAATAAGGATACAGAGAAAGTTTTTTTATGATTGATCTTAAAAAAATTTGTGATTACAATTTCTGGCCATAGAATCTTGAGATTGACCACAAAATTTTGAGGTCAATTTGTTGTCACAAAATTCTGCCTTTTCTGTCTCTGAGACGATCTCAGAATTTTGAAAGTATATTACAACAGCTTCTTGTTCATTCTGCTTCACACATAATAAGTACTTGGTATATAAAAATATTAAATCTCCATATTTAAATAATCACAGAGAAGGATGACGAACAGAAGTCACGGCACAAAAAAAAAAGTATAGCCTCACTGCATTTTTTATATTGTATTTCTTTTTCTTTCTTGCTTTATGTATTTAAATATCACATTAACAACATCTATTCCGCGGTCATCTTTGTTCGATACTTACTTCAATATATTGTCGATCAAGCAATTAATAATATTAATTCAGTGATGGATGCTGTTTTTTATTAGCTCGCCCACTCACTCGAAATGTCGCATCATCAGAGAAACATTGCGAAAATGGGCCAGTCTATTATCGCGACATAGCATTTTATCTTCGGTTCGCTCATAAATACGTGTCGCGTGAAAGATTCAGTATTGCGGTATTTCCGAGAACGTCGTTGTTCAATTCTTACCGATTTTCTGCAATTCTACTTGACGACGACGGAGAGACGATAATAGCAACGACGTCATTTTTATCGTGGAAACTATAATTCGTTCTTATTGCACGTTTTCTGCAACGATCATCTGGTGAGAATCGATGATAAAAATACTTCTCGGATAAAAATATTTTTTGCAAGCATACTTCAGGAAGAGAGAGAGAGAGAGAGAGAGAGAGAGAGAGAGAGAGAGAGAGAGAGAAAGAGAAAGAGAAACGTTTTGATAGATTGGCGCTCATACTTACAATCTCGGTGTAACATTCTCACATACTAACGCGAGTTCAATTACTGCTATTTTTATTTTCAGACGATTTGGACGTTTAAATTATGTTGAGTATCGTTCTTGCTAGTTACGTATTTTAAGTGAAGATGTATTTTAAGATATCTACCACAGCACAGAATGCCATCAAATTGAGCAATCAGCCAGTAGAAGACAAGTAAATTAATGAAGCAATTAAATAATCGCGTTATCTCTTCTCGAAACATATCGCTCGTATATATCCTTTTACATGTATATACATACGTGTACATTGGCGCGCGTGGACCTAGATAAGCATCGTGCGACGCTTATATCGCGCCAGACCCCGGCGATCGCCGTGGCAGGTAGATGATTCCGAATAGGCCCAAACGATATACCTACCTACCTACCTACCGGGCGGCATCTCACGCTTATGCGTAGCAGCAACGACTTCAGCAGGTAGGTGCGTTAGTATATGATGCGGTCCACCGCAAACTTAGGTACGTATTTAAGCCTTTCCGCTTAAAGGTTCTCATTTTTGAACTCTCCAAACTGAGATAGCACACAAAATTAAGCAGTTGCAAAAAATTTACTCTTTTCTTTCTAAATATTTGATTACATATACGTAACATGCATAATCAATTTATTATGTGTAGTTATGCGCGTGTCAAAAAGTGATAGATTTTTGTACGTAATGACGGAGCAAGTCTTCGCGTTATACGCTTATTGTTAGATTTTTTATTGAGGGTATAGCAACATGAGATTTGGACATCAAGATCGATCGATTCACGATACGTAGCGATTTATAACGAAAAATAAGTTACGTCAACATTTTCTTCTCAGATACTTTTAGATACTTTCGGAATCGATTTCGTCTCCGTTGTAAGTCATTTAAATCGAGTTAAACGGCACACAGTTCCATCGTATGCCTCCGTCGTTAATTCTCATATATCCATATCGTTCGTCACAAGGGAAAAGAAGAGAGGGAAGAAGGCGTCAATGCGAACAAACATACAAAACTACTACTTCGAACATGATTGCAGATACAGACGAAAAAGCAAGTGTGCTCTGTGTGTTCCGTCATGAGTTATTCATGGAATACATAGTTCGGTTTCTGCCCCTTACATGTGTTCTTTACGCCTTTTCTACCCTGTTGTGCTTTTCTTTTATCTTCTTCTTTTCTTTTCTTTTTGCCGCGCTACTTTCTCTTTCTCGATACTTTCTCTCTGTAGTCTCTTCTTGTTTGTTTCTCTTGAATGCTTTATCTTTTTTTTTTCGCCTACGCAGAGTGACCCGCAAAGAAAGAGCTATCTGAAACATATTTTATGCGCGTAGTTATCAGCTCTTTCACTCTGAAGGAACATATCCGCGGTTATAGGATATTTCAATACATGGCTAGTAAAAATATGTCCAAATACATTCATCACACAAGTCAATCGTCGAATTAATTGACGGATATTTGATATTTAAATTTATGTTATTAACTTGGAATTTATTATAGGAAGATATAAACGCAATAATGGAAAGTGTTATTGAGACTATTGACGCTATTGATTTATATAAAATTTGTGTAATTTAATTTGCATTTAATGTCATAATCTCTTTTTAACTCGTCACGCAATCATAGTTTTCAGAAATTAAGCAAGAATCCATTTTAAGTTTTTTTTCTCAAAGACATAGTTTTCTCACGGGAAACGCATTCCACGAGAAACACATATACACGAGTTCTCGTTTTACATGGCGTTATGTTTTACTTTCCAGAGGCTCTTAAAAAAGGGCTGGCGCCGCGACACTCTTGAACAGCAGAATTGAGTCCTCGAACTTAGCAGCCCTCGAAGTCGTCGGAAGCTCGTGTCTTTCCACAAGTCGCTGATGATGTCCCTTTTCCACTCTCCCCGCTTTCGCCCGCACTCTCTCTCTCTCTCTCTCTTTTTGCCCCATCCGACACAGGACACTCGATGTCTTTCCCCGACATCGTCTCCTCGTTATCGCTGCCACGAACGGCAATTTCGTCGTTATTATTAGGATTGCTCGAGGCTGGACGGGGGTGGTTGGAGAAGAACCGTGTTTACCCTCTCCAGAAGCTACTTGAGAACAGCCGAGAAGCTCGTGCCATAAGAGCTCAGAGTTTGTAAGTCTACTCGACTGGTTTCTGGCGAGCGGTCTTATCAAGGGAAGAGATTCTAATGCGGGTGAAACTGATTTTTATATATATATAAAGATAACTGGTAATAATCTCCGTTTGTTGCTTTGCGTACAAACTATATAAGAATTTTAATTTTAATTTTTATAGCATAGGTTTGCTCGCACGTGTCTATCAGATTCGACCTATATATAGCTTCAATAATTGTTTTAAATTAGATTTAAAGTACAATCATTCTCAGAGATGATGCAGAAGTTAAATTAATCAGAAATCCAACGCGTGTCGCTGATCACCTAACCACGGCGCCAATCATACACGGAGAGATCGCGCGATAGAATCAGTCTCGCTGGTGTCGGTGTATTCAGCTTTAGGATCGCCACCGAACCCGATCGTTCCGCGTGGGTGGCCTTCCACCTCCTCCAACAACGGAGCCTTCCACCACCATCGGTCCTATGGTGTGGTTACGGTGGTGTGTTCGCGCAGGCCTCTCTTCTCCTCGGATGATGAATGACTCTCGCGTACCTCCCTCCCTTGGGGCTCGCACCCTGTCATGGCCCTACCGGCTCTCCGCATCCACCTTCAGCCAAAGCGTTTATCCGCCCTCTCTCCTCTCCCTCTCTCTCTCTGCGCACTCCACTCTCCACCTTGATACTCTCTCCCCTCCTGCATCTCCGTCATCGCGTATCCTCGCTTCCTCTCCTTCCGCGCCAGTCTGTTCGTTTTATTTCTCGTTTATTTTTCCCACCCGCGAACCGTCGAGATGCAATTTGCATCCGAGCTGCTGCTGTTGCCGCCGTCCCAGCCGGCTGCCACGAGCAACAACTGGCGTAGAAGCGAGCGACTCATCAGGAGAAATTGTTGTCAGCAGAATTCGGAAAGAGTTTACAATAATTTCAATTTATTTACGTGTATTACAACACGTGCGAAGACAATATATTGACGTCATCCGAATTTCAAAACGCGTTTTTTTACATACAAGTTCAGAGATATTCACAGATGATGAAATCTTGTTTACTTGCCGCAAGCGGGAAAATCGTCCTCAATTCCACGCTTAGGCCATCCAGTCACAATATTCCGTTTAACACAGCAGATCTTAAAAGATCGCCTTAAGCAGATCCACATGACTGTGAAGCGCGACCGTACACGCAGTTAAGTGGATACAGTCATATAGTTCGTTAAATAGCAAACTTCACCACGGGTGACGACGGTGGCGCGTACCGGCAAACACGCTTTGAAAGAGCACGGGAAGTGCTTCGGGATGAGGGAGAATCGTTTCAGGGAACTGGCTTGCGGTTCACGACAGACGACTTGACGACTTACGCGCGAGCCAGTTCCTTTCCAGCTACCTGAAAGCGACCCTGAGATGAAAGAGGAGTTGGCGGTGAGACGACACGGGCTTCATATTTTATGCCTTAGGGAGTCTTTTATGCGCTCAACTACGGAAGCACCCAGCGTATCGAATAGAATTCGAAAGGTTGCTACATGATAGGTATTTTGACATACCCGAGAAATTAGTATAATAAAGGGGCTAGGTAAAAACCTAAGTGCCTAAACACACGTCGTAAATTCGTCTCTCTTTTTCTCGCACGTCCTGCCATTTTTCTTGCCAAGACCGAGTTGAAATTGTCTCGTCGTTTGATGGTGTGTGATAGATCGATATGTGTCGGACACATACGACGCCTCTTCTAACGGTCCCTATTGCGTCTTCGACCGCTTTGTTCAGCGATTTTATTACCATTCACCGTAACGTCTATCCGTCTTTTCCATCTCTCCGTCTTTCATCCCGCTTTTGGTGATAATATTCACGGAATTCGATCGCGCGTTTTACCGCTCTCAGCCAACATCCACGATACGTGCCTCGAGTAAAAATTTATTGCAAGATACTGGGCGAAAAAAACACTAATGTCTAGAATCCTGAATGCCATGAAATGCGACGAAATACCGACGTACATGAAATATCTTTTTTGAGCTAATAACAGTTAAATGATAATACAATACGGAGTCTCGTCATTTCTAGACGAAAGATAGAAATCGTGATAAGGACGCTACCGGTCATGTCGCAGATAATGGAAAGGTTAACGTAATCCTAACGTAACGGTGGAAAATACGAGAATTAATGTAAAATAAAAGCTATACGCCAATCAAGCAACTTTTTCAGAGATACGATCTTTTTCACGCAAATTATGATGTACGACTGATATGAACGATCGCACACTGTCGACGACGGGGTTACACTCCCTTGGCAAAGTTCTGATGATTATTGCTGGCACAACCAATTCTCTCAGAATTTGTGAAAGCTACGTATACGTATCCTATTGTCTTCGAAAAACATAGCTCAAGTAAAGCTCTCTTCACGCTATTGCTATTTTCTCCAAGAAAATCAACGCGACGTAGAGTGCACTTCCGTCAGAAGACATAACAGGATATACAAGGTGTCTCAGAATTGGTTTAACATCTCTCGTAGGCAGGTAGAAGGAATAAAACTGAGGTGAAAAGTCCTATACCATTTTGCTAGATTCGCAATAGTTACTGAGATTTTAATTAACAAAGATCCGCGAATAAGCACGCATCGGGCTGTCTTACGCGCGTAAGACTGCCCGCCGCGTTTCGCGCGCTAACGGTGTTACCCATAGCGACATATGGGAGGAGCTAATATAACAGCATATACTATAACATATACATATTAAAATGTAATTGTGTGAAGCGCGCCGGGCTGTCCTACGCGCGTAAGACAGCCCGATGCACGCTTATTCGCGGATCTTTGGTAATTAAAATCTCGGTAACTATTGCAAATCTAGCAAAATGGACTTTTCACCTCAGTTTTATTTCTTCTACAAGAGATGTTAAACCAATTCTGGGACACCCTGTATAATACTTAGGTCAATTGCAATAAACTGGGCGACTATTTTTTCTAATGAATGCTGTTTATATTGCACGCGAATCAATTTTCGTGCTCGATCAAACAACGTTGAGACACTGGTTAAACTTGCATGACAACGAATCTTGATTACATAACCATTAACTCGAACGTTTTTCCAATCTTCTCCTTACATAAAGCAAATTGTCCAATTAGAGAGAAAACATTTATAAGCTGAGCGCGGAGATCTAAGTGCTCGCGTTAATCAACAGACAACGAAGTATGCGATTCTTGCTCTCCGCACCCCCGTTCTACGCCACTGCGCGCGATGGAGGTACATACGTACGAACGCCGGCCATCCGGCGCGAGAGGTCGATCGATCTCTTTCGTCGTTGCACGGCCACCGTGTCGCTGCCACGTTACTCCGGAGTGCCCAGCGTCGCCGTGTAGTAGTCGAGCTGGTGGGGAAGATAGTTGTAGTTGGTGGTGATGTGGAGATGGTGGTAGTGGTGGTGGTGCTTTTCGGGGTGTGGCGAGCGAAGAAGCACCTTTCTCACGCGCCGCCCTCACCGCATGGTTGCTGACACACTCTTGTGCCGCTCCGTTATATCACGTGACCGCGGGTAGCTCACGATTTGGTAGAGAGGGAAGAAGACAAGCCCGATCGGTTAAGCGAAGCTGCCGAGCGGTAAGCTCCTCCCACAGCTGATCGATACTGCGCGCGCAAGCATTACGCTTATGTGACTGCTGCAGCATGCTGCTGTCCTCTTGTTGCGCGTGGTGGGGCAGTCGGTGCGCGTGGGAGGAGGAACAGCAAGCCAGTGGTGATCGGGAAGTCGAGTAGCGCAGACGCGTCGTGATCGTGCGCACTTTTGTATAAAAAATTTGTACAAAAGTAACAGGCAGTAATACCGGCAATTCGGACAGTCTGAGCTCGTAGTCAATAGAGATCAGAGTACGTAGTGACAATTTGCGGAAACCTAAAAAATCTCTTGTGTCACCATGAATGAACCGATAACAGGATTTATAGTTGCACCGCGTAAGCAATCGACGTGAGAGATGGAAGCTTCTCTTTTCTAGTTGCTGCAACTATCATGATAACACAAAAAATTGTCTCGTGATAAGAAGAGAGAGCTGGAAAAGCTTTCTCATCAGTGGTAGTTCTCCTCTAGAAGAGGAAAAAAGAAAAGTGGAGGATTTAGAAGTGAAGTTAAAAAAAAAAAAAAAAAACGCAAAGGACGATATAAAATTAACTTAACTAAAATAAAAAAAATTGGAAGATACCAAAGAGAGAGTCTGAGTGTTGTCGGGTGCAAGGAGGGATGCCTGCGAAGGGGGAGAGGGGAACGACAGACTTCAGCATCGCGGCCATTATGGCGCCGAGGGGTCCGTCCTTCGGGCATTACCACCTGCAGGGCATTGGCAACGCTGCTGCTACTGCTGATACCAGCCTAGAATGTCCCCTCGTGAAGGAATTTGCCGCCGAATCTCCTCTAGATCATCGTAAGTTTTTTTTTGAAGATACGAATAAAAATAATTAACACCTTTCTGTTTATGTATCATTTAGTGGAAAAAAAATAATATTATCAAATTAATAGCCATTTCGGAGTAAAGTTTATATTATTCTGAATTTCTTATCAATATTATAATTATCTGGATAATCTTATGTAATTATATACATACATATACGTATATATTTATAACAAGTGTGATACAGTGCGTTTGCACAAACAGAAAGTATATTATAATCTTATGTACGTTGGGGATTGTTCCAGCTGTTATTTCACTTCTGTAAAATTTGAATGATTTATCATTAGTCAGCATTTTCTGAATTTCCATCACTAAATATCACATTTGCTGATGATTGCGACCGTATATTATATTATGATACCTCTCTTTCTTTTTTTCTTTTTTTTTCTCTTCTTTCTTTTCATGTTTTTCTTTTTTAGATACTTTTAGAATGATACTTAATAATATATAGTACATATATACGTGCGTATTGACATCTCTGAGACATCTCTGAGACATCTCTGAGACACTTAAAATCAATTGCGACAATGGCAAGCGTGAGAAATAGACTGTTGCAAACGGAACATAAGCTCCGAAAAGAAACAACAAACAAGTTTGATGGAAATGTCAGACGTTAAAGTGATAAACGCGAACGCGGCTCATTTCACACATCGCTGCCGGCAGCAATAGTCGTAAACGATGGAACGCACTTTGCAACATCGTCGTAAAACAATTTAATCGTATCTTCATGGTGTCATGAAGCCGTAATGTAGTCCGTCACGAAGACAGTTCCTAATTCCGTACAGTCGAGAACGAAAACGCGCACAAGAAAATTCATCGGGCTCCATTTTCCTTACGATTACTGTCTTCTTTATAGTGAAATAGCGTGTTCTTCCTCGCTTGGAGACTTATCAGTCTCAAAACTTTGTAACCGTTGTACGAATAAATATGGCGAGTTATAAATGTTTCAATTAATTTTTTTTCTATTTCTGTGTGAAAAAATTGAAAATAGCTATTTTTTTAAAGAAAGAATTGCTGTTTACCGTAAAATTAATCTAGAAAAATATGGAATTTAATAATTCGAGTTACTATGCTAACTCAAAGCAAAGAATTACTTTTTCGTTACTTCCCCCATTTGTGCAAGTTTATAAATAATATAGTGATTGTTCTCTCACGATAAGAAAAAGAAAGGCAGTGAAAAGTTTTTGAATATTTATGAGTTATGAATATTTATATAAATTTTAAAAGTAATTTTTAAAAATCTTTACTTGTATATTTTTTTTTGAGATATCGTATATTATTGTTTATTATTTACATATCATTATTAGAAAATCCTATTTGAAAAATCATATCATTTCGGTCGTTAGCACAGCGCAATAAAAGTCTTTTCAAGTTGCAAAAGGTTAAGTTACGGATTCGTTTTAGGGCTAATTCAGTTTACGACTTAACGAGCTTATTTAGAGCTTGTTGGCGTAGAGTGTACCACTTCTCGGTCTGTCTACATTACGACGCGCTTTTCTATCCGACGGCCTACGTTTGTACGAGCAAACGCGTTATTATGCGCTCGCATTTGTTACCTTCAATATTTTAACTATTAACTTATTAGAGAAACGCGTAAGCAAATATACTCAAGTCTACGATTATATTTGTCTTCCTAGTATTTGCATCTCAATTCTTAAATTAACTCTACCGTAAATTTCATGAAAGATCTTGCGGAGCTTCTTCACTGGCAACAATGAGATTCTCGTTCTATATCAGCCTAGTTTAATCCCGGATACACCGACTTAGGATGAGTGTTGGTCGCACACTGCATCCGTTAATTAAGAATATACGCAATTCATCAGACGTCAGGAAGAAAAAAAGCACCGTTTGGCAACTCGAGCGATAATTAGCATCCTAAATGGCGGGGTACTCATGCATTGAGAATGCTAGGCCGCGGCTGCGACCGACGAATCGCTGCCAACAAATTGCACGTAAATTTTATCTGTTCGCACTAGAATTAACGAGCGTCCGCCAGACGCCTTAAGCAGATGGTGATCTAGAGATATCGAATTCTCGAATCTTCGCGGGAATCTTCGCAGATTTATAGTGCTTTTCAGCGACGAAAGAAACTCGATGCAAATTAGATGTGACACTCGAAGCCAAGAAACGTACGGAATGACAAATGGATAAAAATGCTTTGTTAGAAGATTTTACCACCGATAAATTTGAATTAAACTGAGATTCATGAGAGTGAGTTCTAAAACAAACCGGTCTGTAAAATTTCACATTGTTGGAAAAACTGCGCACTAAAATTTCATTGTAAAAATTTCGGATATTCTTATCTCGTTATAAAAACTCGTATTGCAAAATTCGCGAAAAATAAGGGAGGCGGCGGAGAAAAAGATATTGCATACTTAATTGTGTGTTTAATTATAAAAAAAATTCTTTCTTCTGGAAGATACCTGTTGCGACATGTATAAAAAAAACGGTTGTCTATCAAAAAAGGACGTAAAAATCGTACAATATATCGACAAACAGCATACGTCTTCACGAGACGAGATCGTCATACATGTGTATCATGGTGGCTATCAGCATTGTGAAATTATTGTCGCGTGTTTATTCCCTCGTGATCGCAGCGTTGTATATAGTGCTTGATGTTTGTGGCATAATTATAAAATGCACGAGATAAAACAATTATACAATCACGAGATAAGATTGTGTTAACATATTTAAATAAAAAGAAATATTATAGTTTATTTTGCTTTTCTCTCTTTCTTTCTCTCTCTCTCTTTTACTTTCTCTCTCAAGATTTTAATACAAAAAACTATAAAAATAAATATAATAATAATATATAGAATGTAATGAATCGATAAAAAAAAAAAAAAAAAAAAAAATATACAAACTCGCTCGCGATTTGTAATAGCAAGGCAATAAGAGGATTCACTAGCATTTTCTGCACTTACTCTCGTCATAAAGTGCGAATCAAAAAAATTAAAAAAAATTAAAAAACACATTAGAGAGTAAAGAGAAAGGAAAGGATGCGTAAAAGGCGCGGCCGCATTTTTCCGCGCAACTTGCATTTCTGCGCCGTTCGCAAACGTAAATCGCACGGTGTGTTTTTGTCGCCGTATAGAGACTTGTCCGTCGCCTTTCAGCCAGTAATCACATTAGCGCACTTAACGACGCCATTACGCTCGCCGCTGGCAATCCACTGGATTCTTAATCGTCGCCGCGCTCTCTTGTAGTCTCGGAGTGGGCGAGCATTAAATACCGGCTGCACGCAATTAGAGGTTCATGAGATCCGCGGTATCGCTCGTCTCGGATCGTACGCGCGATCGCGTTGTCTCTCTTCTGCGAGTGTATTATCCTTCCGTCGCGCGAGTAACGACGAACAAGACGTGCAGTTGAATCCTTAATGATCGCTCAGCTAACCCAGATTGATTATAGAGGAGATAATGTGTTAGTAATGCTCATTTGACTTTGTTTCACTCTCTGGCTTCTTTTTCCGTTCTCTCCTTTGCATCGACGAGATATCGCGTTTTTTTTTTTCGTTTTTCGAGATCGAAATCGGAGCACTTTCTGCATGCGCGCAGAATCTGAAACCGGTTCGCGATACATCCGGTTGTGCGTAATTCTCTCTCGCGCTTCCTCGTCTAATTTCCTTAGCTAGCAAAATCGGACTCGCTCATCCCTTTCGCGTTCGCCTCGCATGCACGAAATTAACGGATCCGTTACAAACCGGTTTAAGCCCTCTCCCGCTCGATATGTATAGCTACCAATATAGTTTGAAGAAAGATAGTCAAATTAAGGGAATTACTGTACGAAGGTTATTAAAAGTAAAAAGTTTTTCAATTTTCTTAAGCACAGGGCAGCGCAGAGCTGTTCGCATGAGGCAATCAGTATATTGCCGATGGTATGAATTCTCCGCATTAATTTAAAAAAGTGAACACACTTTGTGTAAAAATAACACGCGAAAATATCTCTCCGCGAATAATGAGCTTCGAGAATAACTCGCGTATAATTTAATTGTCATGCGAAATAGACTAAACCTAATCTAATATCTTGACAGAGAAGTGCCGCGCACTTGATACAAACTTCTTGTTTCTCCTCGTTCGGAAGGTAGAGCGAAGTACGTGTAATTAACTGCAAGACGAAGTTGTGTGTTCGCGTGATCGAACACAAGCGGCGTGTTTCGCGATCTAAATGAAATGCAATTTATCTTTAACGCGCTTCTAATCCGTTGGCAATAATTGTAATGGCGTCACGTTGGCAGTGTAGTTGCGAAACTCACGGTCCGATTTTATATCGCGCGTTTTTTTGTCACCGTTTCCGTCGACACGTGTCGATTATTTCTTCCCAAGTATTGTAATTAAAAGCTATCACACTTCGCCACCGCATTGCTTCGCCATCAAACGTAAGTGCGAAATAACATATCAAATGCATTCGATTGGACTGTAATTATCACAGCTTTTTTGCACTATAATATAGATTTTTTTATAGCAACACACACGTAATCACACATGATTTTATCTATGTGTTACGTATCGCATACAAATTGTGAAAATTAGTTTCCCAAACGATATAATCCAGCAATAATTATTAACTAGGTTACGGAGTTGCGTAAACTTGTGTCGTAGATCGACGAGCGCGACTGAATTTGACGTCACGCCCGAAATCAGATCAGATCTGCAGCTCATTCAAAGCCGAGAAAAGTCCACCTTCTGATCGAATACCTGATGAGGTATTCGATTCTGAATAAATTCGATCTCTTGGTATTTTTTTCAAACCCACGCAATTGGAACTCCGGGTCCTTGCTACGGGAAGAGGAAGGGGTTCGTCTTATTCGCCGGAATAAAACGGCGATTCCCGTAACGCGATCGTTATTCGGGTCGCGCCTGTGTGTCGATCCTCCACAAGCGACGTCCTTCGAAGCCGGGGCTCGGGTGGTGACAGGATTCTGGGTGGTCGGCCGTCGGTCTTAGCAAAAGGAAGCTGACGTCAGTAGCTTGGTCATATTTCTTCTGGCCTTAAAAGATCACGTGGAGTACGGGACCACCTTCTTGTGCACGCGTGTACGTCCGACGCAAACACACACGCTCTGCGTAAAGCTGTTACTAACTCTTTCTGTGTGTGTGTTTGTATGTGTTTGTGTGTGTGTGTTGCTCGGAAAGCTTCCGGTAGAGCATTCATCCTGTAGTGTTGCTTTCAGGCGTGTGCCTGTACGTGAGATTCGAGGCCCTTTAAGTTCTCGCCTGTGCCCGTTTTTCATGGCGACACATTGCACATGTGTGTGAGACTATATATATGTATGTGTGTGCATGCGTGTTTTATGCACTCCGTCTCAAGTTATTTGCTGTTTATTCTTGTTAACGCCGAAGAAATGGGAAAGTTTCAAGAAGAAAAAAGAGATCTCTTTTAACGATCTTGTATTTTATATTCTGAAAAACACACACTACCTATTATACATATGTTTTTACTTCATATGTCGTGCATACTATTTTTCTTAGAAAATTCTGTATATGTTTATTATTCTCGGAACGGAGCTGAGAAACGCGCATCAATATAAAGAACTAGATTTTCAACCGGAAAACCGATTGTTCGCAAATTAACGAGCGGCACCGAGGTACGCTGCACACCCGGGGTAATTTCGCACTGTGCGTGACGTCGCGGAAGGCCGACGACGCATTCGCGACTCACGCGAGAGAGACGAGCGCGTCGAGGTGTTAATTTTAACACACCGGGCTCTTTTTTCCCCCTATCAAGCGCCCATCGGCGCTGTTCATGCGCGCAAACTTTTTGCGATAGACCGAACCATGTCAGTTCACGCGGTGGCGGCGACGCAATGGCTCAATAAGAAAATCAAGCGATTTCGAAAGCGAAATAAAAGAAAATAATAAAAGGGAACCAGTATAGCGTGCGCCTCTCTTTACACGTAACTCGCGAGCGACGTGACACGCGTGCCGCAACGCAAAACTACGGACGTGGCCTCCGCAACGCATTATTATTAGCCTGTGTGCGTGTGTGCGTGGATGCGTGCGTGCATATGCGTGTGCGCACGCAGATGTGCGCGCACGCAACGCGCGAGCAGCACGCGATGCGCGCAACCACGTCTGCGTCTTTTCGCGCTTATATCTGCGGTTTGCGTCGTTTCTTGCGAAATTCGCGATATTTGTTTGTTTACTACCTGTCTTGGAGGTTTGATATTGTTATTCTTTTTTTCAATTTTTGTTTCCAAAAATTATCTAGAAACAAAATTAAAGAACAAACAACTAGTACTTTTTAGCTTTGGAATATTAAGACACAAAGCTTTATCAAAGATGTACGATTGTCTAAAAAAAAAAAAAAAACGAATTTTAAGTAGAGAAGAAAGATTGTTTCGGGGAGATTAAGAAATCTGGTAGTCGCTCGTAAAACCCCGTAAAAGACCTGTCGCCTCGTCTAAACGAAATGCAAACTGCTAAGCGCGCAACGCGATGTACGAAACGGCGAAAGTATAAAATCGCGCGTTCGTCGTCACCGTCGAAAATTTAACGTAACCGGTTTGAGCACGCGCAGCGTTCGGAGGAGACGCGAGGAGAGGGAGAAAAAGCAACGAAGTCAAGTAATATCGTGAACAGAAGCCAGAGGAAAAGAAAACGGCACATCGAATTAGTGCCTTTCCTCATGGCAATCGAGCGATCGACGGACGATCATCGTAACGGATCGCGCGACGATCGGCTGCGTTTTCTGGCTCGATGAGTCGCGTAAGTTGCACCTTGTAACGTATCTATTGCACCTAACTTACAGAAGCCGTTCGATTTTACTTCCACTCGAGCAGAAACCCGCTCTTTCATTTCCCGTTTCGGCGAAGAAGCGGGAAGAAGCGCGCTCGATGACTTATTAAGTTGTTAGTGCACCAAGTGCTCTCCACGGGAGAATATAAAGACTTCGGACATTCGCTGTTTTATCGCGGAGCCACACGAAAAAAAAAAAAACTTTTGCCGGCGCAATAAGTTTTCTGCTGTTGTAACAAACTTTTCTTTGTTACTACATGGCCAGCGAAAAATCCTGTTAGAAATACAGAATAATATTCCATAATATTATAATGCTATAATATTCTTAATAATATAATAAACGTAATTCACTTTCGGCCGAGAACATTGAACATTTGCTAATACGTATAACAGTAAATACAGTAAAATGTTTTTGCTTAAAATAGATGATTTGCATAAGTAGCAGATTAAGATGTTCGTGCAAACAAATTTATTCAGCACAAATTTTATATTTCTCTCGAACAAAACGAGTTTTGCTGTAATAACACATAAAAATGAAACTTTAAAGTCGTAGAAGCAAACTGTTTTCGCTGTCATTCACAAACATGTAACAGCAATGACAAATTTGTTGCGACAACAAAAATATTTTTGTCCGTGCACGTCTAAATAATATAAGAAGTAACGAAAAAAGAGAGAAAAAGAGAGTATACAATGGACTATTATTTCTCAAAACACATTTTTTGAAAATATTTATCGTTCCAGTTAACATTGAATGCTATCTTAACATGTGTCAGACAAACAGTATTTATGAATTCGTGATCTCAACGCGCCAAATATGGCTGTTTAATTTCAACTTCCTGCTGATATGCGATTTTTGCATTAAGCGAATAAATTTCGATTTCAGACAGGTGTACCTATGTGGCAAAAGCGGCGTTTAAATGAAAATAAAAGAGTACGAGTTGTAATAGTTTTTTCGTGTAGACAGGCAGTACGCCGCGGTATAAGAGAAGGTATAGTCCGCGACCCGTTGCTTGCCGACGACAACAACACGTCGATAAATTTTCTCAGCGTCCGGCGCATATACGTATACCGGGGGCGCACGTGCGTGAGCGCGCTACTCGCGAACAACGACGCGGCCACGGATCCAATTTGAGATAAACGCGCTCCGGAAGACGCATTGTTTGCGCGGAATAGTACAAATTAACAGATCGATATCACAAACCGGGTGCAATTAACGTTGTGTACACACAACCGGCGGTGGGGATCGGCTTTCTTGAAAATCTGACGGTTTAATTAGGCGCCGACCACCTAACCACCTTGTGGCAGATGCGGGGCCCAGTCGATTAATTAACAGGCGGCGGCGGCCCCCGGTATCGTTCGGGCTCATCTCGCCCGCTTTAAATCGACGCGGTTTGCGATAATCGCACGCCTGCGTCCCGACGATTTCCGCGTCTTACTCTCTGTACCCCGTTACTGATATATTTCACGATGAATGTTTGTGGTAAAAATAAAAAATCTCCGTTCACACAGGTGTTCACACGTCACCGGTTAACATAGTCGCGACTGCGACAGTTGTGACGGACGAGGACGTTCTTATGGGCGATGAGGAGGCCGAGAACTGCGAGGATATATCCGATAAGATGATGAACGACGAGGATGAGGAATTGGACGTCGACGTGGAGGAGTGCAGTAGCGTTGACGATGAGCCAGTTCACAGGATCCTCGCCGATCATCTTTCTAACGGCGCGCCCGCGCGGAAGTACAACGTGGAAAGTGGCGGCACGGACGAGAAGAAGCAGCGTCTGAGAACCAGCTGCAACTCCGACGAGCTGCGTGACGTCGAGTGCCACCTCGAGACCAAGGAGCTCTGGGACAAGTTCAATGACCTCGGCACGGAGATGATCATCACGAAGACCGGCCGGTAAGTGACGCGTGTTGATCAGGTGAGATGCGTGAGAATATTGAGAATCAGCTTCCGTGCGCAAAGCATTTGGCGTACGGAACCGGGTGTGAATTTAAACGCCGTTGCTGAAAAGGATCAATCTCCTTCGAGATGTATTGCACTTCAAAAAAAAAAAATAATTTTTTTCAGAATTTTTTGGAAGTCTTTCACGTTTTATGTGTGTGAAATTCTAAAATTCAAGGTTTGCAGTTTACTTATTTTTTGTAAGTTTCTTTTTGTTATTTTGTTTTGGCAATTTTCTCGGCAGCATACATTTGAAACCAAATATAAACAAACCTTAAAAACAAACTAGTGTATGACCTCGATGAAAAGAGAGTGAAAAATAAATGATCTGTACGTACATCATGTCTGAACGCGATTTTATGCAAGTATTTATAGTCAATCGTGAGTCGACAACGAAGAATGAATTTAATTCGCGAGCGGAAATAGCCGCGGGTAAAAACCCATCTCTGACACTAAAACGTTGTCGGGAGCGGTGGCAATGACGTCGGCGTACCTGAACTAATGGATTTCATTGACTGACACTTTACGAGATATTTAAGGCACTTTTAGACATAATTTATCGCGCCCGTTTACGCACAGACGCGCGCATTTTTATAGGCATGCTAATAAAGTTGGGCCGGCGCCGCAGCTGCGCGTCCAAGATACGTGACTACGTCGGAATTATGAGATATTCGTGCGCGCACGGGAGAGAAGACTATCCGAGGAACTACCACCGGTTATGCTGATCAATGTGTGTGTGTGTGCGTGTGTGTAACCTTGAAACGCTGCCGCGATGATCGATGCAACGCATTATCGTTTCCAAGTTCGCGATCGTGATCTTGAAACCGCGAGAATTCGTTTCTGAAAACTCGCCGAGATGCGCCACGATCGAGATAAGTTTCTTCGCTAATTGCAAAATATCGCGCGCGCAGGTAGGTCGGAATGTTTTCGTTTGCTTGTGACTGGCGTCATGATACTCGGCGAGGCGATCCAAACACACCTTTTGGTACGGTCGGGTGCATTTAGAAAGCGGGAATTTGTGATGCTTGTTTTCTTCTTCTTCTTCTTCTTCTTCTTTCCTAATTCGCTATAAATATTGGAATTTTATCCGAACTGCCACTAAAACTCCGCGCCAGTTGCAATTTTTCTCTAAATAAATTCTTGCGGAAAATTAACTTCTAATTCGCTTAAGTTCGCGATCGTCGTCTCATTTACAATAGAAAACACATGAATCACTCGGTTCGCTAGACTCTGCTTTATTTCGTTTTCCGCCTTTTGCTACGCGTTCGCGGAGCTATGCGCATGCAGCGCTAGGATATTTATGCGGTGCGGAAAGTAGATGATAATCCGATAAGCTGCGCGGTTGTAACCGCGAATGTGATTGCGGATAAGCTGCGCGGTACGCAATTATGAAACGCGCTTCGAGAATTGCGCAAACAGGTGCCTTCCGAACCGCGAGCAGGCATCCGGTGCGTGTGTATATATCGCCACTTATATTTATCATAGATCAGTGTTTCTCAAAATACACATTCTAGAGAAGAGTTCTAGAGAGAAATTCTATCGACAAGAGACTCGCCTTCTTAAACGCGCGTCCGTCTTTTTATCTGATATTTATATTTAAATTGATAGTTGAGCAACACAAACCACCTAAAGCGACTGCTCGTGATTGCCGTTTGATACATTCACCATCGCTTTATTCGCGTAAAAGCCATCTGGTGTACAAGTTGATTCTTTTCGCGTGCGTACGTCTTCCTGATTCTCCTCGGGGGCGCGGTGTGGTCGGCTCGTCGGACACCTCGGGCTGTTTGTCGGGTAGAAATGTAGCTGTTACTAAAGCACAGCCTTGAAGTGTTAACCGAGATGATCAATGTCGGGTGTATGCCATGTGTGTTTGTCCAGAGCTCACTTGGATATTAGATGTACCTCCGGATAAGCTCGACCATTAACGCCCACGAGTTCTCCCCGTATGTGCAACAATGTGTGACGTATGACACACGCGGTGCTATTACGTTGCGATGCTGTCGAGTCGATGCAACGAGAAAGAGAGAAGAGAGAGCCACGTGTTATTTTGTTGAATAAATCGCGCGCCGTTTCCGTTTTCGACTTCGTCATTCTTCGATTGCGATCTCGACGATCGTTTGCCTTTGTGCCTCGCGCGCGAACTTATCGATTCTTCATGGTGTTTCAATATATATCAGGATTCTGAAATACTAAAACATTCTTCGTGAAGATGTAACGAACGATCCTCTCGAATTATGTGATTGACGTGACGCGCTTCTCGCTATCTTGGATCGCGATAAAAAATTATACAACCGCGCGCGCACGAGAGAGGCAGTTGAAGTTGGAAAACGTGAAGTAGAATACGTAAGGCAAGAGCGAGCGCGTTTGCGATGCAGGAGGTAGAGATGATAATCGATAAGCCCCGTAAAGCTTGTAATCGAGAGTGCGATTTCGGATAAGCTGCGACCAGGCCTCTAATTACGAAATACTTAGCGGCTCTCGGGGAGCCGGATAATTACCTTCGAACGTGTCGGGTGCCACCTTCCACGGACAGACAGGCCTCTGAATGCGATCAGTCCTGTTACATTATATATAGCGTTCGCGCCGGCATATGTGTGTTTACGCCAGCGCGCGGAAAGCAGATGATAATTGGATAAGCCGCTGGTAGGTATACTACGTACGAAATGATTTCGGATAAGACGGACGGCGCGTAATTACAAAACGCCGCGCGAGAGCGCCGTAGTTGAAGAGCGATGATGGGAATAACCCGGCGCACAATCCGTGCAGACCTTGAGACGTCGTCGCGCATAACACGCCGCGGAAATTGGAAAGCGATACTAAGATTAGAACTCATTTGCAAAATGTTATAAGCATGAATATGCATTAACAAATAAAATGGATAAAAAAGACGTCTGACACATCGAGTTGTTTGCAATGAACAAGAATTTTAAATATATATATTCAAGCATATCGAATGAAGCAATTAAATAACGATGCGTCGCGTTACTAACTAGCTAATCTGAAACAAAATATTTGACGACATTTTCTGCCAGGCATGACTGATGAATACGTGGCGGTTGAATGGGAAAGACGTTTCTTTAATCCGACACAATGAACTGCTGAGCGTATTTAAAAATTTCGGGGTAATCCCCGAGGGCGTGTCGCTGTTCTCTCGAAGCGACGACGAGAACGATCGATATATCAAGAACGCGGGCGCGATGCACGAATGGCGTCGTTAGCACGAGCGATTTGGAAAATCCCAGCTGTACAAGCTGAATATCAGACTCGGAGAGTGACAATACGGGGTTCGGAGCAATCAGGTGGAATTGTCTGGCGCTACGGGGTGCCACGAGGTCTTCTGATTCTTTCTTAGACGTTCCGGAGTTCGTTTCCCACGTTGTTTAGCACTCGCCACGTTTTCAAAATCTCTTTTTGTCGTTTTCCTTTTATTCCACGTTTCCGTTTTCTTTTATAAATTTTCTGCTTGAAAGAAGTCAAGTCAATACTTTGCAAACTTAAGTAATTGACAAATCATTGGAGGTCGCGCGACAAGAAAACACTTTTGACATTAGAATAATGCAAACAACCCAGTAGGCGGTGTTGATTAATTCAACAACAAGGGATAGAAAAAACCATTTGAGACGGATTAAACCATACAAATGTAGGTTTGAAAAATTAAATTTTTGTAATTTATTTTTGACATCGGAGCAATTTTGAACAATAGGAATATTTTCCAGTTTCCGGACTATTATAATTCAAACCAACAAAGAAAGATAAATAGTTTTGCTCGGAAATTCGTCGTTCAAAATGAAAAACCTCCCGCTATCGTTGTCGTCGTTGTCGTCGTCGTTGTTTCGCGGCCGCACGTTTTTTTCAGCGTTTAAGTGGGTAACCGTGGACTGTGAACCGCACGGAATAGGAGGTGCGGACGAGCAGGTCAGGAGAGAGACAGGATACCGGCGGATAGAGGGTACTCGTCACGCGAACCCTTCATCAAGGTGCCAGCAACCTACATTATACACTCACACGCGACCCGGTCTGGGACGATCGTGTGCACGTTACACCGCGGAGAACATGCACAGAGAACAACGTGTCGAGAGAAAGAGGGAGGAAAAGAGCGAGAGAAGGACACGTCGAAAGAAGGTGGAGATATACGGAAGGAAGGGGTAGATAGACATCTCTTCATTTTAGACCCCGTTTTCGCGCGGTTATACCAAGTGCACATAATAAATACGCGGGATAACAGTCTCAGAAGGCCTCCGAGTGGACTAAACACGCTAATGCGCGTAATGAATACGGGAGATAGCGGCTTCAGAGAAATTTACGGTAGATTAAGAACGAAGAGAAAGAGAAGGGTGTGCGTCTCGCTTTGGAGACACAGCGACGTCGCAACAAAACGCATTCGCATGCCGTTAGGTGCTGCAACCGAATAAAGTAAATCCGTCCATCGACATTACACAAGTCTGCAAAAAAAATATCTGCAAATTAATTAATAAAAACAATAAAATAAAAAGTATATAATTTTATCTCGCGTTTACATTTGCGACGATTGCAAAAAAATACGTTTCGATTTGAATATCGACAGTTTCAAATTCCCCGGTGCATTGTATTGTTTCGAGGTCTCGCTTTCTTTTCATTATTTTTTTTTTCACACAGGGACACAAATATCCTGTCACGATCGCCGGAACGTGAAACGCGCGACAGCCGCGGCATAATTACAATAGCAACGATCCCACCTGGCGCGCACGGAGTCGTTAGCTCGGCAAACATTTAGGTTTGACTCAGACGGCCGTATCGGTATAATATCCACAGCGCGCTTCCGTAATCCATTTGTGCTAGCTTCACCGAAGCGCCGACGGACCCTTTCTCATGATAGAGGAAGGGGAGGAGAAGAGTAGAAGCAGTCCCGACCCTTTCGCGCCTTTCTCGCGGAGCGAGAAAGATATACGAGTGGTTCAAAGCGGCTCGGGGTGGACTCGGGGTCGAGGTGTTTGCGCGATTACGGTCTCGTTAGCCACGGACCATCGAGGGCCTGTTTGTTTCCGCCTAATTTGACGGGGAAACGCGCCGTAATGTCGGACGCGAGGCGTCCCGACGAATTAGGCGCGATCCGTTGCCGTTGGAATTAGAAGCAAATTAGCCGCAGGTGAAATTGGAACGTTTGTTATCGCGATCGTAAAGAATGGCGGTGAAAATTACTCGGATCGGTTGAACAGCGATAATTCTTCTTTCGTAAGTAATAAAAAGGAATTACACGAGAGAGGAGAAGCGAATTATTTTTTAATTACGATCGTTATTATGATTATTATAATTAAGCCCGCACGACGGTGATGTAATTGATTATTGAAAAAATTAATGTACGGGAACAAATGTGACGGAGCTCTAATTAAAGAATTACTTAATATTGAAAAAAATTAACAACCTTGAGCGAACTAATTTTCAGCCAGATGTGAATTGTATATGAAACCACATTTTCATATATTCAATTGTAAGAATAAATGTTTCAATTGAGAGTGTAATTAAGATTTTGACAAAGTTTCGAGACTTGTGGCAATATAACAGTAACGCTTTTATATCACAAATTTTGCACTCAGGAAATAAAGAAATATTTTAACCGATGTGGTTTGGGAACGCGTAAAGCACAACGGTAACGTTATAATTCAATACGGTCGGCAATTTCGATAACGGAAAACGCGTTCTGCATCCAAAAATGACACGCGCCACACAAATTGACTTGTTCTCCATACGATCCTCGTAAAAACATGAGTCAGTGAGCACAGTGGGATTCAAAGCGTACAAGTATAACGCGCGATAGGGATTTCACAAGGGTGGCAAATCTCTCAAGGGAGAAAGCCATCGATACTTAAATAGTTGACGCGCTTATCCGGGAGGGTGGAATCGCCCTTTCGTGACAATTTTCCGGATGATGTATCGCTTCTAATGTTTACGAAAATGCGACGTTGAACGCGCGTTTACATATATATACATATATATGCACATGTAAGCAACTCACGTAAGCGCGTAACACGCCAAAAACGGTGAGAACAGCGATGTGCGTGTTTTGCTTACATGCGCGATTGCGAAATTTCTTCTTAGCGTAATTCGCGCGCGCAGCAGGTGAAAGTCAAGCGTCGAGTTCCTCTCAGAGGAAACGTCGTCCACGTCAAGGACGGCTTCGGGCGATAAGCGAGTAAGTAGCCGCAGCTGCCTCGGGATGCAGTGTTGAAGGAGGTGCGAACGATCCTGACGATTTTATTGAGTGTTGAACTAGGGTGCTTATTAATTGCTCGAATATTTTTTCAATAACGACAAATTTATTATCCGAGTTTTTTTTATAAAATCAAATACAAGTGAATTGTGTTTTTCACTTTACAATATAGAAATTGCGAGAAATTATGAAATGTTCGAATAAATCTATATTTAAAATATATGATTTGAATTTTTAAACATTTGTTTTGCCTTGTTTTATATACATAGCATAGTAACATTTCACATTGTGTGTGTGTTTATCTTTTAGTGTAATTCGATACTGTTCGCATCAAATATTCTGTAATCATCGTAAAATCGAAACACGTGAATCGAATGCGTTCAAGCAAATCTCGCTCCCAGAATCGAATTACAGCCGTAGAAAATCTCGTCGTTTCTTCGCTCGAATAAAGAGCTCGGCGTCTCGCGCGCCAGAAACGCGCGTGCATTTGGAATGCAACGAAATTTCGGTTAACTCTTCGCTTTAAGGGCCGACAATCGTATCATTAAGGTGCGCCGTGCCCCGGGGCGACGTAACGACGATACTATTCAGCGCGGTTGGACAATGCGCTTGTTAAAAACCGCACGAAACTTACCCGAACGCGTGCGTGCTTCCGAAAAGGAAGGGAGGATCGTTTTCGAGGAGTTCGAAACCGTTTTGCGGTTTCGAGAGGCTTGCATCGCGAGAAACCGGACCTCGTTCTTCGCGAAGCCCGTTTGCTGGGGGTGCTGAGCCTACGCGATGAGAAACGGCCGAGAACTCGCGTGATAACCGAACTTGTCTTTCTGCATTTCCCTGAAATTATGGCGATCTCGTTTTGTGCAGCTCCTTGGGACCTCGAGCGTCTCTTAAAAAGGAGCCTGTCATCGAATAAATAGATGTAGGAAATCACTACAATTATCTTTGCGGTTCTGTCGAAAGAAGCCGCCACAAGAAGCGTTTGCATTCAAAATATCCGAATGAAAAGATGAAAACACGTTTTGTAATTGTTTTTTGTCGTAAAAATCCGTAATAACAGATTGCTTTGCTGAAAAGTAAGAGAGTGAATATACAGTTAGTTTTGATATAATAAATACATAAGTACAATAGTTTTGATGTTAAATTATGACTCTGTAATTTGAAAAATTATACATATATGTTTGTATATATTGTATACGTGAAATTTTGACATCATTATTAATATTATTGTGAAGTATAACGCGATTATTTCGGTAAACGAGTGACATCATTAATCACAGTCTTTTAAATCACAGTCTTATTTGACATTTCAAATAAAGACACATTCATCAATTAGCATCGATTTCTGAGCTTTTAACTTCTTCGACGTTCTAATGTAATCTTGTCGTGATATCTCATAGAGACTTTCTAGACGGCGCGTAGAACTCGTCAATTTGGCAGCGGTCACCGATTAATCAATGATCGCGTTCCGCGGAACGCAATCGTTAACGCTGCTTTTGCAACTCGCTTATTTAATAGGACTTTTCTTGAAGATTTATAGATCCGCATTGTAACGGAAAACGATACGGAGATATCGCGCTTCTTGTATATAATTATGATGAATTGGCACAAAACATGTCAGTCAATTTCGACGTTCGCTGTGTATATAGCCAATGTATATCTCGATATATCAATTATCTGCGCGTTTTACATCAATATCGTGCCGGTTATTCTGCGCATAAGGATCGCAATAATTCCACAGATCTGACTCGATAGGAAAAACTGATAGGTGGATGTTCGCCACGTGAGTATAACTAGTAACACGTGCATCACCGCGTAAATCATCACAATGATCAGATATGAACGAAGAGACGGTATTCTCTTTGGCGTAAATCCATTTAATCCATTTAATCCGCTGGTGATTGCGCTTCTTGCACCGTCCAGAATCCCCGGTCCTGTTCGAAAAATCAACGTTCTCACAATCGATCTCTTCAGAATAGATATCGGTTTCGGCGCGGATATCAGTTCGATTTGTCTCTTGCTCGACGTGGATTGTTCTCCGCACAGCATGTTTAACTGTTTCGGCAGCATCGTCGGCGGTACAGCCGCGGTTTCTCTGGGTCGACCAATTTTCGAAACGGAAGAAACTTTGATCGCAGCAATCTCGGTGAAGGATGATGTCGTGGCGATCGATTTGACGCCCGTCGTCGGTGTGTCAGACGTAACCGAAACGTCTAAGTCAAAATATTTGAGAAGCAACATTCGATCGAGCTCTTCCGATATGGTCGTTTCCTTTTGCGACGTAGCGGCTTCGGTTATGTGCTTCTGACGATGATGACGGTGATGATGGTGATGGTGATGAGCGTTCAATGGATTACACGGTCCGGGACATGCCGACGGTCGGCCTCGATAGGTATGTCGAGGTTGATTCATCGTCATTTTTGACTTTCCTCGTTGGATCGATAATCGCACGTCTGGCGCAAACATAAATTGGAATTGCAAATCAGTATACTTCTTTCTCTTGAATGAATTTTTAAAACAAAAATTGGTCTTATCCACCGGAAAGTTGATTCGCCGTGTATTACGCACGGCTTGCAATTATGTAATAAATATCGCGGGGCAAAAAATGACGCGATTGCGTTTCAAAATAAACCGTTCTCGCCCGTCCGCCGCGAACCGTTCTCTCCCGGCGATAAATTAAGTGAAACTCGCTTTTTCACCGTGAAAAAAACGCTATTGACGTATCTGCCATCTGACCGCAGAAAACACACCCGCCGTTCTTTTCCCGGGACGCGTAAATCACGAGCGCGCGAGTACATCGCGTGCGATCGCTCGAGGACGTACATTGTGAGCCGCGTGAAAGCTCTCTCGGTCGGAAACCCGAGAGATGAAGGTCAAACTACGCTTTCCGTGCTGCGGTGCCAGCGAAAAATCCAGCTCTCGACTTGCATCGACATCAACCCGGCCGACGCGACGGTGGAGGAGGCGCGTGCGCGCCCCGACGCCTCCTTTAGATGTTGAAGTGTCGACCGCATGCACTCAAGAGTCGTGGCTTCGGCTCTGACAGTCGCGTTTTTTTGAAATAAACAGCCTATAATTAGTCGCAAATTCGGTGGAGATAAACATTAGATGTGATAAAAGTGACAAGTGTATATTATATAATTGCACGCAATAGATTACAACACTGGAAAGAATTATAATAATGTCTGATATATACGTACTACGTAAAATATTTATGCTGCCGAGAAAAAGCTACGTTGTATTCTGGAATTACTGTAAACATTAGCCTGATAGTTCGTTACGTCATTTTATAATTACTGGAAGAGGTTAAATTCATTGAATACATATTCAACGCGATAAAAATCGAAATTCGATTTCGTTTGTCATTTTCATGTTCGTAATTAATATGCAAATGACTGCTGTATTATCAGATATAATTATGTAGGCAAACATAATTATATCTAGATCGAGATGCGCATCTAGAACGCGCGCTCGCGCGCACGCACGCACACACACGTACACAATAAGTAAAACAGTACGATCTTTATTCCTGGAATAATAATTTTCACATATTATATTTTTGCCAAATATTCATATTTATTTATACCGTATTATTTCAGTTATTACGTATTGCAGTTATTACCTATCTGATCATCGCTTGTAATTTGTCACAATGAAACTAAAGTTTATTTGTACGCGTGTTCTTCCGCAGACGAATGTTTCCAACTTGCCGGGTGTCCTTCAATGGATTGAGATCTGATGGCCGGTACGCAGTCTTAATGGATATTGTGCCGGTTGACAACAAGAGATATCGATATGCTTATCATCGTAGCTGTTGGCTTGAGGCCGGGAAAGCCGATCCACCGGCACGTGTGCGACTCTACGTTCATCCAGATTCTCCCTTCACAGGCGAACAGTTACGAAAGCAAGTTGTGTCTTTTGAAAAAGTGAAGCTGACAAACAATGACATGGATAAGCACGGCCAGGTAACTCTCACATTTCGAACGCGATCTGCATATAATTCGTCGTTTTTTTTTTTTTTTCATAAAACAAAAGAAAAGTAAGTTCTTATTAAGAAGATTGATTTTTCAAACTCTTGAAATTCTCATGTTTTATTATCTGCTAAATTTTGTTTTACTGTGATTTTACTTTTGCGAACCTTAACCTGCCGTTATTATTGTAATTGTTCAATAAGTGTTGATAAATTTTGAAGTCTATCATGCTTGTGCAAATGTGGAACTGAACGATCAACTCGGTGTTGAAACGGTTAAACGTTCACGCGTCGTCCAACGAAGCATGTAAAGCCGGCTCTCGATCTCCATATAATCCCTTCTAGAGGATAATTTCGCGCGCGCAAGGATTTTCCTTCCTCCGGCGGCTCGCGCGCGCAGAAATTGTCGGCGATAAGGTGCCTCATGTACCTCGGCCATTACGCCCCGTTCTGTAATTTGCGCCTGCCTTTCAGCGGATGCGTAATTCCCGGCCGTGGCGTATCTCCCCCTTTATTTTGGAGTTTAGCGCACAATGGCCGCCGGACGCGAAATGTCGGACCCGTTGGACATGCTACCGCTATTACGTGGCGCGGGGAGGGAAACCGTCTTCTTTTCATGTTCATGTCTCGAAGATATAATCCGAGGATGTAATACCTTCGACGATTACATGTATTCGAACTTTTAAGGAATTTTTTTCTGGCTTATGAAAAATAAAAGGAGAATTTTAAATCAGAAAAAATTGAATTTTACACGTATAATATTTTTTTTACATTAAGAGTACGTTTAAAAAAAATTAGATTTTCGTAAATTATAACATCGCGAGAGACGATTGCCTCTCTGTAAATTTTCCGAAATAATATCAGCGGGCGGTTTAAAAACGAACGACCAGCGCCGACGACATCGGCGACTCTCACAGTGTCGTTTTTCACGCCCTCGTATCAATTCTCTCGGTTTCTTCTTCTCGTTCTCGGTCGCGTGATCGTTGACGAGTTCTCGTGCGCCGAAAATGGCCTCATAAAACGAATGCGTCGAGACATTACCCTATCCGGGATGGAGGCGTGGGCCTGGTTATCATCGGCGCGAGTCGTTAATCGTGGGCGTCGATGTCGCCAGGAATGTAATATCCCGTGTCTTCGCCATTGTCGAAATAATTTTCATTGTCATGTCGTCGTTGAATGACAAACCAATCTTTCCGTTTACATTAACTTATTTCTTCCGAGTCGATAATAAGAAAAAGTCTTTATTTTAGTCAAAGAATAACTCCAAAGAAAATAAAATAAAAACAAATCCAAAAGAAAAAGATAGCACAGACGGTGCGACACATGTGTTCATTTTAGATACAAAAATTCTGTAGATGTTTTGACCTTGGATTAGGTTCTTTTCAATGTTTAAAAAGTGAACACACAGTGGATATACAATTGAAAGATCGTATCGCAACACATGAAGCGCAGATAGTTAAAATATATTACCAAACAGAGACAATAAACTAAAAATAACTTAGAATTTGAGACTCGTAAAATAATGTGAAAGAAACTATCAAAACAATAAAGTAACAGATGTGTACATTTTTTCTTTCGGTGAAGATCAAAGAATTGTTAAAGTATGTCCAGTTGATTTAGTTGAAAGGAAGATTGTCTAAAGTCGAAACAAGATTTCTTTTGTCTAAAATAAATATATGACGCTATTATGTTGACCCATATTTTCTTTTCGAATTTTTTACGATGTACTTATTGAAAACATTTTTTACGTAAAATATTTGAAAACTATTGAGATTGTTTATGCTGACGAGAAAAGCGCACAAGAGGCGTTTCAACGCGCAAAGCATTAACGGGAACAAAAATTCTGCCGCGAGATCGTAGTCGATCGACTATAATTTCGAGCATTTACGCGCAAAGTCGCCACGTCGATAAGCTCGATGTCGAGAGGAAAATTTGAAACCGCGCGAGGCGGAGCGGCGATAAAACACCATCTCCTTTCCCGATAAAGAGGCGTCATAAGCGTAGAGTTGCCACGCGATAATGAAAAATTCGTGGGAAAGAAAGGTGGAATATACGATATAGAAATTTCGAGAAAGAGAAAATGAGAAACAATTTTAATTACATAAAATTACTTTTAATTCATAATAAAAAATACAGATTCTTTATAATATTCTTTCTTTTATAATATTAATAATACTAAAATTTTAATTTGATAAGTCGAGACTTTTTATTAATTAAATTAAAGACTTACACAAGTGTACATTTCTCTTCCATATTGTTCTTAAAAGTTGTCCTCAATGATGCGATCAAGCACGCGAAATCGACGCATTTTAAAAATCACATTGTGTTTGGCGAACGGGTTGGTTTAATTTGTGAATTAACACACGACGCGCGATGCGCACACCGCCTTCACGTCGACGCGTTTTCCTGCTTATTAACGTGGGAACTCGAAACCGCGGAGAATAAATGTGCGGATTTACGGCACGATTCTCGCCTTTATCACGAGATTGACGATAAAACGCGCGAAACTTAATATTCCGCTATCTTGCACGACGTCCCGTTGTAAATGCTCGATAAAAGTTAATCCTTAGCCTGAAATATCTCTTTTATTCCTTAATTGGAAGCATGTGTTTGGTCAAAAGAAGAACAGGAACAATCAAAATATCATTAAATTTTACACATATTGATTTTATCAAGAAATGATGTTTAATGATGAAAAAGCATATTCAAGAATATTATTCAAATAAAAATCACATAAGCTATTAGTTGTCTACGCGATAATTTATTTTTTCGTTGCTAGATTTAAATTATATTTAATCGCTTGGAAGTGTTATTAATATGTCATAAAAAAAAAGTTTTTTTCTATATAAGAAACTATTTCGATCCCCGCTACGATCTTCCACCCCCGGGATCCAGAAAATATCACTGGCCCTTCGCGACCGTAAAAAACGGGACTCTATGGGGACGATGCGACTCGCATCGGGAGGGTGGAGCGGGCAGAGCGAGAGAAGAGAGGATCCGCTAGCTCGGGAGCATGTCCATAATGTTGCGGGCATTATAGGCGGTCCACGACCGGTGTCGTAGGTGGTGTATAGTAGGTAGTATACGAAAGAGAACGGCGTTGCCTATAAGCTAATAAATTGAACGGATGTTTGCCCCGAGCTTTTGTCATGATGATCACGGGTAGCCCACGCCTGGCCCCGTCGAGCACCTTTTGAATCCCTCTCGAGACAACTTGCGCCGTTCCTACCTCACCTCTCACCGTGTTTCTTCCCGCGACGATGAGAAGAGATACGTGTAAACGCACGCGTGAATGCTTTTCGGAGCTTTATCCGTGAGGAGGATAAATTGTAGAAATGATAATCGTGATGGGCGAGTTCCGGCCTGCCCGTGTGTAAACTTTGTTGCCTTTTTTCGCACAACGAATAGTAATCGGTGTGTGTATCGCGATGCTTCAGCACTTTAGAGAGAGTTTGTTTACCCAGCTTTGAAAAGTTATACTTTCTTTTGTCACGCAAAATAGAAAAATTAGCATTAAAATTAGTTTGTACAATTTTTTTATTTAATTTTTAATTTGTATGAGAAAAATTTAATTTTTTTTTATTTTTTATTTTATAGATACACGTGATCTTTGTGTAATTATGAAGTACTTCACATATAAATCAATATGACGTTTAAATACTATAGAGAGAAAGATATTAACAGTTTATATTTGGACGTTGCGATTCAACACTTTACACCTGTATTATCTTTAATACCGGCATCGCGCGGTGTCAGTATCTCGTAATCCTCATCGTGATGTTCGCCCATTGATGCCGCTAGTAAAAGCAGTCATAATACGCACGAGTACATGAATTCTACGGTGTTCATACATCGAGTGGTCAAACATGCGAATATCAACTGTTAATAAGCATAAAATAACAAGCAGATCCGAACGCTCGCTCGCGGTTCGCAAGAAATCGAGTCGTCGAATGTAACGACGAACGCTCTTGAAAACGTTTGAGGTTTACTCGTTTCTGCAACGATTTTTTTTTTTCTTTTTTAAAGGCCGACTTGATTCGCCGTCACAGTCGATTTACGTTAAAAAAACTGCGATCGGAAATAATTCGTAAGTGCAGTCTCGATGGATCCCGTGAAAAAGAAAAAACACGAACAAAGAAAGATCGCTCTTGAAGATCGAGTCGAGTTTCGTGACGAGAAACTCGCGCTCCTTTCCGGTTGTACCGGCAATTGCCAAACACCCTGTACACGCGCAGAGAAACACTGGCGAGGAAAGAACGAACAGACACACCGGTTGAAAGCGGTCGGTCGAGCCGAGCCCGACGAACCACGCAACGCCAGTCAACTCAACTCGACGACTCGAGTGGTAGGGAACATTCCTTCGCTACGGCCACTATTTCATCGTTTCGTATGACGCGATATTATAAGACCCCCGCCTGCGATCCGGCTACTACACGGTGGTCCAAAAGCGGCCATCCATCTGCGCTCACGCGTGACTTCTCTCTCTCTCTCTCTCTCTCTCTCTCTCTCTCTCTCTCTCTCTCTCTCTCGTTGAACTCTCTAATCCTTTTTTTTTCTCCTCCCGTTGCAGAGACAAAATTCGTAATTGGTGAACGCGTATAAAAATCTGCAATTTATTTTTTTCTACTGTTATTTGTAGTTTTGTTTTTTTGCTCCCGCGTTATTGATACGCGTTATTACCGTCAGTTTTTTATCCGGAAGAGTTACTCGCTAACTGTTGCGTTAGAACACGATGCCTGTATAGTGTAATAGAAGTATGAACATTTATATTCGCTGACTTTCTGATTATTCTTGCTAATCGATTAAGTGCGTCACGTTCGGCTTGTCGTGTATTGCTTTTTGTGACAGAAGTAATAAAAGAAAACGTACGCTCAACACAATTCTCACTGAAAAGAAAAATGTTAATCTTTTCTTTTTACATCTACGTATCATGTATGTTTTTAAGCATTTCAAGTTTGTTAATTGCCAATTTCAAGAACGGTAATAATATCGATCGGAAATGAATTACGGTTATTATAAAGAAAACAAATGCCATATCGGTAGTGAGTTTGCGTTCGCGCGCAAAAGAACATTTGATGGGCGCGTTTCACTGTTTAGTTTTGAAGAAAGCGATACTTCACCTGAGCACGGAAGAGAAGTTACCACGGGAGAGATGTAAAGTTAATCTCCTTGAAATATCGCGGTCGAGAAGGATTTGCCGTAATTGCCGGTTGGTCGGTAAACACGCGGATGGAGTGCGCACGATGCAAACGTTGATCGACAGGTGGGAAAAAGTAACGATTGTCCTACACTTGTTTTTTCGACGCTCGCGTTTCAGCTATTTTCCTCGCCTCTCTGTCGCCTCTCTGTTTCTTTTTTACTTTTTTTTTTTTATCCGGCTCTTTTCTCGCTCTTTTTCGCGATATTTAAGCCTTGCCACGGGGAGAAAGTCATATTCGAGCGACGGAATTTTTACGAGCTGACCACACGGAGAGCCAATACGTGTGACGCGTATTCAAATCCGCAGTACATAAATAACGCTCGGTAAATAAATAACGGTGTATCTATCGTATTACGCATGATTTAGATAATTTTTTTTTTCTCGCTGCAAACGTGTTACGGAAAGTTATTGATTAATGATGAATAAACGAATTTGTCAGATCTCGAATACGTAAAATACAAAATGTAAATTTCTGGCCACTTATTTTTGGAGAACTTCGAAAAATTTACGATTTCTATAAATCTGAGAAATCATCGGCAATTTTCAAAATTATCTATTTTAGAATTTAACGACGTACATCTTCAGACGGAGATCTTGGTTTTATAAGTTGGCAAACATATCGATAGATCGAGTAGTAGACGTGTCGGTCATTTGTGAACTGATAAATGCGCTTATCTAATTTACACAAGTGCGAATATTATTTATTCCAATTTGCATATTGTAATGAGAAATGTAAATCTCAATGCTTCGATAAGAGAAAAATCAATGTTATGTAACGCATCGATTACTCAAATAAAAGAACAAATCTCGTTTAGTATTCTTGAACTCTTTCTTTTTTCAAAATGCAGAATTTATTTTCATTCAATATTTTCTCAAATAGAGCGTCTCTCTAATCTCTTTTGATACTTAATTTGTCACGACACGAAATTTAATTATTCAGCAAGTAGTTAAACGAGCGCACAGTGAAGCCGAGTTTCCACTCGATATACGAAAAATGGTCTTACCGATGTGCCTTGAGAAAAGCGTTCTCACGATCTCGCGAGAGAAGACATGTCCTCTCGCTTAAGGCGAAGTATTAGGTTTCGTGTCTCTCGGCTTCCCGCGGGAATACCTGAGAGCGCGAGAGTGGCGGGGTTGATAAATTAAACGAAAAGTTATGCGAATGCACACCGCGTTCTACATGCGTTTTAGCCTGGGCTCACACGTATACACACGTGCGCGTACACGTACCACGCACACACATTTACGCAGGTGGGGCAGAGCGGATTGTTGTCCTGACAGGTTGCAGCGGGTTGTCCCACATGCAGCAGCGTGCAGAAAACGAATAGGAACACCCCGGCGTCCCGCAATGCGATCGCCTCTCCCGCCATAAAGCTGCTACCTTGGAAACGACTTCTCGGCGTCTTCTTGCTGGAAGCCAGTTCCCTCTCGCCGGGAGTGGAATTAAATTCGGATCTTAATTCGCGCCGGAAACATTATTCCGGCCAACGCCTCGCAGTGCGAACGATATACCGCGACGATATACCGCGCTACGCTCGGCTCAAGCGCATGTATTGTTTTTTTTTTTTTTAATTTTCTGTTTAACACATGTAGAAATTGACGAGAAATGTTTTTTTTTTTTATTACTCTAATAAGATGAGAAAAGAAGTTTTTCATCTTTGTATAAATTTTTCCACAAAGATTCTGATTCAATTTCAAGATGTAACCGTGTTACTACATTGTTGCGCGCATGTTATGGAAAAGATCATCGATACGTACGTAAAATTCTAAAACACGCGATAGTCCGAGCGCGATTTTGCGTGCGAATTCGCGCAAGTTTACCGCGCATTACAATCAATGAAGTGGACACCTCTGTATGAGCGTGCAGCCGTAGTCAATTACGCCCCTGGGCCGTAGTTTAATTAATACGCCTATAATTCGCGGCCTTTCCGTAATTATATACGCTCGCATTGTGGATTATCTGCGTATAGATCCGGATAATCCGCGTTTTGCTTCGAGAAGGAACACGAAGAAAAGGATAGGATATGAAAGAGAGAAAAAGAGAGAGAGAGCGAGTGAAAATAAAAGACTTTTCATCGCCATAACTGCTTTCGCGAACATTCCAGACACGCGGTGCATATTCCGGACGTCGCGACGCGACGTTTGTTTTTCGCCTGGCCGCGAGATTGCCAGCGATATTTTTTGAAACTGGTTTAATGCTCGCGACAGGTAGCCGAAGCGCGCCGAGTTTGTTTCTCTGTCTGGTAATATTCCCGGTGGTTGTGCACGGCGCGAATCGCGTGTGATATTAATGCGAAGTTACCGACGAAGTTGAGCGCACACTCAAGGAAGATTCTAAACCGCGCGCGTACCGCAACTTCGACCGTCGTTCATTCCACGTAAAACGATAACGTGACATTTTTATCTTCACGTAACAATCTTTTTATAGGTTTTGGAAATATAAACATTAATTCTGACTTGTATAATTACAACATTTGCGTAAAATAATTGATTCTCAAGAGTGCGTATATTTCCAATTTCGCGCGCATGTTCCCAATTTCTGGAATCTTTAAAGTAATATTATCAACAAATTTACGTATTTATAAAGAATGTTTTAAGTTTTAATTGGATTTCTAAATGTCGCTTTTTTTCTCTCTTTTCACTTCTAATTAGCTTCTTGATTTCTCAGATCTTCGAGATCTTTTACAACCTTGATATTTATCGGATATTTTGATATTCATGATATTTAAAAATCATCGAATCCCCGCTGTGATTGATCTTTTCTTTTCACATTCGTGAAGACGGTTGAGAATTTCGACTCTTTATTAGAACTTTACGTCTGTGATGTACTTTGCTATCTATGATCTCGTAGAAATATGTTGGTATTAAATGAGACTAACGATTAACGATCGATCTGACATTCCGACGCGATTGCAGTCGACCGGGCGCGAAGAGAAAAAATACCAATAAATCGCCCGCGTAACGCCGCTATCAACATGTATTATTACGTGAATGACGCGACATGTGATAAATCGCCACATGCAAATCACATTAGAAAACAGATCGGTTTCTCGGTAGCCTTTCGCGGCTAATTATTACAAATTCTAATCAGTCGAATAAAAACCTGTTTGCGTCGTATACGATACGCGAAGCGGAATTTTTTTATTGTGAAAACTGTTTTAAAATACAAGAACACACACATAGTGCAAGAAAACATATATCTTTTCTTAAAACATTTTTTGCAAATATATCACACTTTGCCATTAACGTTTGTGCAAATTGCGTTATATTCATGTAATTTTTTCACACTTAATATTTTATACGTCTGATGTGTCTTTTACTTCAGAATTACAAGCAAAAAAAAAGTAGGCCGCATAATGATTTGTATGTAATGTTTTCTTGTACATTGCATTTTTCGTTTCTGTTCTTATTAGAATCTTCATCAGTGAGTAAACATAAAATAAAAACAAGAAGATATAAAAAACATAACAAGATAATATAAAAATGAAGACATGCCGCAAATTAAGATAGTCAAACTCAAGTGGCTAGAAAGAGTCATACGGTTCAAAGATCAAATGTTATAACAAAGTGAATCTCATTATTATGTTTGCTACATCATAATAAAGCAGTAATGATGTCACCAAATTAATAATCAGAATACTATCAAAACAAGTACAAATCAACAAATCAAACACCATCATAGATAATATCATTTTAAAGTCGACAAAAAGGTTGTTTGATCTTTTACAGTTTAACACAAATAGGAATTTTATATAGTTTAGAAGATAGAATACTCTCTAACATATTTACATATCTTATATTCGTCTCTTTAGAGCAAAATTTATCGACGGAGAGGTATTTTCATTTAGTTGTCAGCTGCGCTTCGTAAATTATTCCCCGTGCTCGATATTCGTACAATATATTTTCATGACTATTTGTATATATTTGTGTGGAGCGCGAATGCTCGCGATGTATACGTATCTCATCGACGAGATGCGTTCTTACGATTGTAATCTATAATATATCGTAAGCATCTACGAACACAATTCGCTAGTAGATGTGCGCCCGCATCGAGACTCGTCTTCCCGCATCGTTCGCGAAAATAAATAAAAAAAAAGAAATAAATAAATATGTCGAAGACAGAAAATATTCCATGAATGCTAATAATTGATCGAATCGTAGATATATCTCTCGATAACTATTGGATTACGAAACATCTTGTTAACATGCACAACAAAAAAACTCAATTACAGTAAAACCAACAATTTGTTCTCATAAACTGCTGACGATAGTAATTTTCTCACTCGGAAAATTACGGTAGCGATTCGCACGTGTGTTCTCGAGAAATCAAGATAATAGAATTTTCAGATCGTCGAAATAAGTTATCCGATTGGATATGCGCACGACAGGTTTATCAGACAGTCGTGTCGCGGACGTGTATACGTGTGTTAGTCAACCGTGCGTGCATGTCGTGCGTACCGGTCCGTTTGTTTCACATGTGTAGCTTGGGCTCGAAGCTGGTCGCGCGTGCGAACGAGACTTAAAAGTCCGGGACTGTCGAGAAGAGCTCCGAAGTGCCCAAAAGAGACTTAGTCGGGCCACCTGCAGCCGTTAAGTCTCAACAGCGATGTTGTGTGTGCATGTGTGAGTATCGGGGCACCGCAGCCGCCTTCATATTTCATATTAGCGATAATATATAAGTCCAGCTACTGTCGCTCTCTCTCTCTCTCTCTCTCTCTCTGTCTCTCCCGCTTTCCGCCGCCTTCTCGTTCTAGGATCACTCCCTGTTGTATACTAACGAGTCTGTTCGTCGTTTGCCCGACTCGTTTGATTTCAGTAATTAAACAGCTTTGCTATCCGAAGATCCATTGAATCCACTCTTTCTAAAGTGTGTTTACACGCGGGAAAGGATCAAATAACTTTTATGATTTTTCTATGTATGATTCACGTACACATAGATATAATAATGTAGGCATCTGGTATCTATTTTCAAATTGAATTAAATTGTAAAAATTACAAATTTGTGTAAGTTATATCTTGACTATTTATGAAGTTATTAACATTGGCATTTTTTTTTATCTGTGTTTCGATTCGTAGATGTGTTCGAAAAACTTATTACTAGTTATCTTGGATTAATTTAATTTAATTTTAATTTAAAAAACATATAGATTTTATATGAGAGACATGAACATTTACACGGCGTTTTATCCTCTTCCAATGTTTAATTAGTCCCGCACACGAGTAAATTTACTTCGAGTCACGTTGCAATCTTAATCACGGTTCGTCGCGCAGATTGCCCCCGAAAACGGCAAGGTTGAGGAGTAACATAAGAGCGGCATGGGATGCGGTCGCTTGCGCGTTACACGATACCGTCGCGGGGAATTTGTTTCGTCGCGCCACATTGTTTCGGACAGGAAATCGATACACGGGACTTCGCCCCGGCCGTAGCGCCGCGCGCTATCTACACTATCTACCTGCGACACACAGTCGCTTCTCTCTCTCTCTCTCTCTCTCTCTCTTATTCATTCCTCTGCGCATGCGGAAGTAAGATTCTCACTTGGAACTTTAGCCCACCTATCTGCGCGATTTCCAAGTGTCGCGCGTCAGAACATCTCGGAAAAACATCTTGCGTAATAACAAGATGCAAGACAATCGTTGACTGTTTTGTTTTTGTCAGCAATGAATCTCGAAATTTGTTTTTGAGTAGATATATTTAACATTTGTAACATTGAAATTTTATATAGATACATATTAATAAATTTTCTTAGTATTCTCTTCATTATTCTGCGACGAATTTTTGAGAAAAATCGAGTGAAAAATGTAGAATCAAGGAGGTCTATCTGTCGATAAACTCTTTTCCTCAAAGAAAAATAATATACATATATATATATATATATATATATATACAGGGTGTTTCAGAACTATGGGATCAAACTTCTAGGGGTTATTCAGTGCAACAGTAGAAAACATTTGAGTATAGGGACCCATGTCCGGAAAAGTGTCACTACCGCACTACGGCCCTAAGACGCGT